>NC_034417.1:10917691-11063254 GCF_002078875.1 Numida meleagris | reverse complement strand
GAGGAGAGGAGAGGAGAGGAGAGGAGAGGAGAGGAGACCCTCTTCCCACCCACCGCCAGCCTTCCACGCTCCTAGATGCTTTGGTCATTCAGAAGTTTCAATCTTCTGTGTGTTAGAGAAGAAAGGTTTCTCCCCTCGCCAGGCACTGCCGAGATCCAGCACTCGGATACCCCGCAGGTGCCCAGGCTCCCCCAGGGCTCCCCGAGCCGGCCGTGCTCCCCGCCCAGCAGCTCCCGCAGCGCCCGGGGAGCCCCTGTCCGTGAGGCGCCCGCTGCCCCCGGGCTCACCCACCTGGAGCGGCGCCGAGCTCGGCGCGGAGCGCAGCGCTCGGCGGGGCTGGGGCCGGAGGGGAGCGGCTCTGCCGGCGCCTCCTTCCCGCTCGCAGGTCGGGGGAGAGCCTTGCCCGTCACGGCACCGGGAATACAGCATCCCGCATCTCGAGCGGCGGCCCCTCCCTCACGCCAGGCTCCAGCCCACCGCCGCCCGCTCACCGAGGTCCTACAGGCTGCTGGCAGCGAGCCGCACCCGCCCGCCGCAGCCCGGCCCCGGCGAGAAGCGCCCGGGCGCCTCCACCTGCGGCGCGGAGCCGCTGCCCGCCGCCGCCGCTCGGCACCCCCGCGCGGCCCCGGCCTCCCCGGGCAGAGCGAGCGGGCGGGCGGCCAGCGGGGCCCGGCTCCCCCCGGCTGCGGAGGCGCTGGCTCCGGCAGCCCGGCAGCTCAGGACCGAACGGTTCGTCCTCCCCCGAGGGGCGAAAGCTACCGTGAAGTCAGCCCCCGAAGCTGACGCGAAGCAGCTTCCAAAACCGCAACCGTCCCGTGTCTCATCTCCAAGCAACTCTGACAATACAGCTGCAAATCTGCTCGCACACCGAGGAGGTCTTTAATCACGCTGCCCTCCGCGATATTTTTAGGTTTCCTACTGTAAATCTGACAAGCACGTCTCATCCGACAGCTCCGCTCGCCTTTCCCTTCCAGCCGCTAAGCAGTAACCGGGTAAAATCCTCTACCTTTGTGCTACGGCTTCCACTGACGTTCCGAGCTTTCGTCGAGTCTAAGAGCAACACACAGAAAAAGGGCTATTATCCCTGCCACCGAAGTTAAAAATACGCCCCAGCGAACTAAACATAACCGATGAAGAGTTTGTTCAAATATGTTGCGCTGGAAACTTTTCCAGCGCGTTGAGGTTTCTCACCAGCGAGGGAAAGCGCCTCCTCCATCGTTGGGAACAGAGTGCCCTCTGCTGAAAGTCGGCCGCGAGGACGGCAGCCAAAGGGACGGCGTGGGCAGGGAGCGGCCCCCGGGCATCGCCGGGCACGGCTGGGCACCGCCTGCCCCGCACCACGCTTCTCCCCGGGCCGCTGGGACACGGGCTGCCCTCCTAGCACCGGTGTTAGCCACAGACCGCATCAAAAAGTTCGGCCCTGAGATTCTAACAGAGTTTTCCAAATTTAAATGCTGATCAGCATTTTTGTTTTTCTTTCTGCATTCTTTACTTTCCCCTTACTCTGACATCTTCCTACAACGTTGCTCCTCATCATTTGCTTTGTATATCTCTAAACACAAAAGATAATCAAACGTCATGTTTGCGAGTCTTAGAAACACTCGTTCACCTTCTGCAATTAATTAGAGCAGAAAAGAAGCAAGTAGCAGGAAGCAGACCAGGTCAGACAGCTCCAGCAGACACTGATTTCAGCAGTGTGTTGTTGTGTTACTTACACACTTAATTCCCTGCATGATTTTGGGTTAAAGTTATAAGCTCTACGTTTGAATGTACAAAGCACGTAAGAAAACAGAGGTAAACAGCATCTCCCTCCCCCTCAAGGACAATTTTCAGACAGCATTAGAATAAATAATGCCACACCGGGTATGACAGTGACTGGTAACACATCTTGCTTAATCTACAGGCAGTGATGTTAATCTCATCCTCCTTCACCATCCATGGGTGGGGTTTTTTGGAGGGGGGGTTGGCTGAATGGTTTGGTTTTGGGTGTTTTTTGTGTTGTTTTTTTTTTGTTTGTTTGTTTGTTTGCTTTTATTGAATAGAAATCATCCTTTGCATGTGTAAGGAAGATGAGCACCAGCCCAAGAACTGACACTATTTATCTTTTTATTCTAAACCTACTGCTGAAAAATTATACAGTTGTTTTGACAGCTTTCAGTGGGGGTATTTTCCTATGTGAAACTCACCCTTGTGTCACAGTGAGTTGTTGCCTCCTCTACCCAGTTTCTTGAATTTCTTCACCTCAGCCTCATCCCACACCCACTGCACTCTCATCTCTAGATTCCCAGTGAGCGTGAAAGCTTTGGAATTTTAACTCCTGCTGGAGATCTCCATTGCCCCCTCTGCTGAGCCAGGCAAAAGCTGAATGACTCAGGAGTCCAGACAAGATCAGTCAGACAAAACCACTTCAGAATTCCCAGCACCCACAGCTCCATGGCAGACTCCTTCAATATGTGTCCCAAAGATAAAGGCCACAAACCTAGGGGTACCAGAAGCCTAATTTTCATCTCTGAGGGAGTTTGCCAGCAATTCTGATAAACTAATTAATAATTAAAAGAAATCATTGCTTCTAAGGGAACACTTCCCTTCTGCTCACTGTCTATAACTTGTATGCATTATAAACTCTTCAAGGAATGATCATTCTTTGTCTTTTGCACTGCTTGCAGAGCTCCTTGTCCAGTGCCAAGTCCTTGGGTACTGCTTCTTAGCAAATCTATCACACATTTTTCTGATTGACACTCATGCCATGTTAGTAGTTAGTCTGGCAGAACTGGTATAAGATTTTTGAACATGAAACCATAGTGAATCCCTTAAGAGTTTACATACGTAATTCCAGTATTTGTCTCCTGCTATTAATAATGTTTTTTTTTTTATTGCATATGCTTTCCTTTTGCTGTTCTCTAAAATATACATCATTTAAATGACATTAAATATGACAGCTGTAAAGCCCTTATCCTTCATAGAACTGTAAGATATGGACATTTGCACTTATTTCATTGAACACAATCATGATCTCATCCATCTGTACAGCTGGCACAGTCTCACAAAGAACCTGGTTGGATGTACGATGGTCTTAATCTGTTTTCTATGTACTTAAGGCCATGTGTCTTTAGTACTGACCACAACCATTGAACATTTTGTTACTAATTGATTGACATTCAATTGTGCCAATAAAAATCTTCATCTGCAAGCAGAAGAGGCAGAGAAATAAAACCCTGCAGGGTACAGATATGGGCAAAATTGAAGCAAATTACATCTCCGGTCTGGTAAATGAAAAAATGTTTGATCAGCTGCTAATCATCATATTCCAATCGTAGAAAACTTTAACAGAGAACCTTCAAATCTAGAAAAATGCATGTCTCTATTGACTTCTGTCCTGAAATGCAGGTGTACACCTTCAGCAGACCCCACTTCAATATAAACATTCCCTCAAAGCAAGTTCAGCTAAGCCAATCTGATGATCATGAAGGCCATTTTTACATCATAACAAAAGTCTGCACTACTCAGGGAAAATGTGTTTGGCTAAACTACAAATTCAAAATCCACTGAAACAGTGCAGAACAACATTTGGCTCATAAATCAGGATTAAGCCTAATGAATACCAAAGATGGAAGTATCCTGCTGAGGCCCCATGCAGAAAGTGAATTTTGGTTGGAGGCCTCAAAGTTATCAGTAATAGGGCTGCACCTGATTGACTAATAAAAGGAAAACGTTAAATTTCCTGTAACTAGAGTCATGAGAACCCTGATATGGCAGAATCCATTCACTGACCCCGCATTGTGTTTATACAGGGTGCTTGTTTACCCAGAAATAACAAGCTCTCTGGGGTAGAGAGCAATCATGCACTGTCACACTTCACAAATGTTATATGCTATAGAGAGCAAAGCCTCTATTAGTAAAGGCACAAAGTTCAGCTGCAGTACTGTGCCTTTCATTCCTCAGAGTGAGGGAACCCCTGTGTTCAACGTTGATCGTTGCTCTGGACTTTGGAAACAGCTCTATCAGCACAGCAAGTAGAAAAAAATTACTGTGGCTTAATGAGAAATAAAAGCATATTTATGTGTAGACCAAATATTATAGCAATTTTCTATTTTCCTCTCGGTTTGTGTTCAGTTGAATCCAATATTAACAAATACAATATATACAAACGGTCACTTTTGCAAGCATTTGAATAAATATTTTCCTTTCTTGTCTCTCAAATTCCGTTTTTTTATCTTTAAGCAAAACAACATGTGGTGCATTTGCATATTTGTGATCCCGTACAGTAGTAGCAGAAGCATTAAGTTTCATGACCTTGCAGAACAAACACATCTTGTTTCAGATGGAATACACAAACTGCTTTTTAGTTCAGTGCTCATAGCCCTAACAAAAATGCTGATAGAAACTTTGAGATCTACTTATAATACACTTACATAATCATTATGCAATTTTGTTGCCTGTATTTTCATGTGATTATTGTGGGCATAACTGAAAAATATATTTATATACATAAAAATATATAAAATATATACATTTGCATGCAAATAAGGCAAAATGAAAAATTAATTGCAGGAGTAAAAATAATTTTGTTTACTTTGAGTTTTTTTTCCCCTAGTTAGCAAAATATTATATCTAAATAAATAGATATATGTATATATAAAATATGTATATATACACACACATATATACATCTATATAAAACCCCTCTGAGGACTGCGGGTATGGCAAATGTGAATTCTTGAACTTATCTACCATTTTCTTCTCACTCAATACCAACAACAATCCACCCTCATCAGAAGCTTTGATGGCCCTTATTTCTGTGAATGTTAAGAATAAAAAGTTATTGGGTGCTCCGTGAAATGGGCAACACTTGGTGACTAAGCAGAGCCTCTGAAGGGATTGGCTATGTTGCATGTTGTGAGCATCGCGCAAAGCTCAGCGGGACAACTGGTTTTACTCAGTAGGTCTTTGCAGATAGGGTAGAAAGCAGGGCAAAGTAGATGGCCTGCATCCCAAGATGGCTATCACGTGTCACTATGTGTCCAGATACACACCAGTGTGGGAACAGAAAAGAACATAAGCTAATGGTGAGATAGACTGGGGTAAAAAAAAAAAAAAGAAAAAGAAAATGAAAAGCTTGGAAGAAATACCTCGCTGGGAGGAGTTCAAGTGACAAAGACAACGTAGTTGTGAAAGCAGAGGATGAATGATTAATGTAGGAAAATGCAGTAAAGCCAAAGGAAGTAATAAGTATGGGTAGGAGCTGAAACAGACTAAAAAAGCAAGAAACAGAAATGAGGCCATTGGAAAATAGCTTCAGAAAATAAGTGACGCTGTGCATCAAACATTTGGCAATAACAAGAACAAAATTTACACTATCTCACGTACAGTTTGCACATAAATTACAAGTACAGAAAAGCTATAACAAAACCCACTACAAAATGGTTGTATTCTCCTCTTGGCTTGTGTGGGTGAGAACAAAGCAGCAAATAAAACATTGTGCTCAAGAGAGAAAGAGGGTTGGTGTATTAACTGAGGACAGAATTCCTGGGCCAATCTATACTTAAAAGTTCAAAGTAAATATAAGGACAGAAAACAAGTTTGAAATTCATTTCTGATTCTTGTCTTCTACTTGCCAACTCCTTCTGCCATTTTGCCAATTGTTCTGATTTCTTAAGTTGCACGACTACAGTCTTCAGTAAGAGACAGCATTGCAAACCTCTACCAGAGGAAAAGTATCCCTTCTCCTCAGCACAGCCTGGCTGCAGCCAATAGCTTTGTATTGAGATACTGGGTCAAGTGCAATTGGAGCAGAGTAAACTATTTGCTCTCTGTAAAATGCATGCAGCAGAACTCAGCAGTGTTGCTTGGGAATAAATTAAGATCTTTTTGTTATTGTATTCTACTAAAAGACATGGAAGTGATTTCATTTTCACAAGGGACTCCAACTTGACTTAGTTCTGGTGGATCAGAGGAGGTTCTTGGCTCCCATGGGAGCCACCAGATGTACTAGTTCTTATTAACATGCATTGATGACATAAATGAATACAATCTATTTGGCGATGAATGAGGATAAAGAAAGGTTAGCAAAACTTGGTGGATGGAGGAAAAGAAGTTTTCTGAAGCTCCACATGGACATTTTGGGGATACATATACTTGCTGGAAAACAAACAAACAAGAACAGCCACACAACCTGTTTCCCACTTTTCTGTTAATTTTCTCCTTTGCTGGCTCTGTTGCCCTATACTAAGAGAATGTCACAATCTCTGATGTTTCTTCAAACTCTGCTTCTGATATTAGTAAAATCTATAGAGCAACTGTATTATTGCAGACCCATGCCTTAGCTACGACCTCTTTTTTTTTTCCTCATTCTGTATAGACACTCCTTAGAGAAATTGAGATGCATTCTACATAAGACTGGACAAGAGCAGATACATTCAGACAGCAAGCCATACTCTGGCCATTGCTGTACCAATATAAGATGTACATATGTATAGCTTCTTCTCTGAGAGTGTGGTCAGGCACTGGAATGAACTCCTCAGGGAAGAGGTCACAGCACCAAGCTGCCAGAATTCAAGGAGTGTTTGGACAACATTCTCAGGAACATGGATTAAACTTTGGGTAGTCTTGTGTGGAGCCTGGAGTCAGACTCAGTGCCCTGTCCCTCAAGACACTCAAGAGCTCTGAGCACCTGATCAGCTGTAGGTATCCCTGTTCAGTGCAGCAGAGTTGGACCAGATGGCCTTTAAGGGCCCCTTATGAGTCAAACAATTCTATGAACCTTCTAACTCAAAATATTCTGTGATTCCATGATTCTCAGCATTTGTACATGAAGGTGGAATTTGTTCACCAGTGACTAGAAAATAGGACAGACCAATGTTATCAGTTATTAAATACAAAAACATTGCTAACAGATACATTTTCCGTGTGATATTTCTTACCAAACAAAGTCTTTTGTTTACTTCTACATCTGACAACACTACAAATTATTTCATTATATCTGAATTATATTTCTATTCCTTTATTGTCTTCCAGCTGCTGGAAGGCTGTTATTCCAACACAGGCAAAAACCACTGTGAGCTGGCTGACTTGTCCTGCTTAATTTGTTAGATAAGAAGGAACATAAGCTGAAGTACTGCACAGGAGGATGACACTTGCACATACATCATCCAGAGAGTATGTCTTCCTCTATGTATTATTGCTAATGATACAGAAACAGTAATTGCCCTTTTACCTTTCTGGTCAGCAAACAGCAATTTTCTCACGGAGTCTCCATATCCACTGAACTGCTATTGACAATAGCCTTCAACCCTTTTCAGGCTAACAGGAGTCAATCTGGCTTCATCAGCTCCAGGCATGTGTGAGTCACTAACATCTGTCTGTAAATAAGCTGTTTGGCAAAGGGCTTATTCCTATGTTTTACATTTCAGATAGCACTACTACTACATATGCAGACTCCTTGAATCACCACAAAAGCTGAAGGCTGTCCAATAACTCCTTGCTTTTTTTTCCAAAATACATTTAGGAAGAGACACTCATGAATTAGAGGGAAGGATTGTCAGCAAAGGAAAAGCACTGAAAAGCTGCAAAGTTTCTCAAAAGTACTTAAGACTTAAAAAGTAGAAGTAAATTCAAACATTTTGTATTAAGTCATAAAGACAACTGAAAAACGCTACTTCTATCAGCCAATCTGAACTCACCCAAGACTACAGCAGTGGGTTCTCCAACAAACTGTCCTTCCAGGAGGGGCCAGAGCCAGTTGCTCCCTACCAGACACAGAGCCAGGTCAGATAACAAGGCCAGCAGGGCACAGCTGCACCAGCTCCTAGGCAAGATGTGCAGAGAAGCTGGAGATAGCAACCATAACAAGCAAAGTGCTCAGAGATGGTTATACTGACAAAGGAAACACAAATATAACCTGAAAATCAGCCCATCAGTCAACAAGCTCACAAAGAGACAACCACCCCAACCTGAGATTCCATTGAGTTCCTGTACCCGTGGGCAGAGGTGTGGGTGTGTGGCCGCAGCTGAAGCTAGTCAGGATCACTAGGGCATGTTAGTGCACTCAGAGCCCTGACAGCATTTTGGAACTAATGCTAGCAGATTGCTGACACATGGGTAGAATTGGCTAGCAGATAGGTAAGGGACAGGATAGCAAGAAATTTGGTTGATGTTTTCTGGTTCTTATTTTATCACTGTCTTTTTTTTTTCAGTGATTTTTACCAGCTTAAGAGCTGAAAAAGATGCTTTAAAAAGTCCACAAATATTTTAAATTTTTTTCTAATTCCAACTTAGTGTAATCTACAACATTGTCCAGATCTCTAGTATCTACATCTTCCTGCAAATAAACTATTTGTAGAAAAGCTTTTACTGTGTTTTAGCTTGACAATTTTTCCTGATGTGTTCTATATCTCTTCTTAATCCTAACATACTCCTGACATCTTTATACCAGAAACAGTAGGAAAAGATGGCATAGGGTTATCTCTGTAGGAATTCCCCAGCTCCATTTGTGGTCTGAGCAGTAGAGACTACAGTCTTAATAATAATAATAAAAAAAAAAGACAATGAAAAAGAACCAGTAACCAGATCCCACTAACACACTGCTAAGATGCCTTCACACAATAGATAAAACTGGCTCAGACTATTTTTGGACTATTTCTTCCAGCTGTTTTTGTTTGTACTACTACAAAGCCCTGGCAGGCAAGAAAAATATTCTTGGAATAGCAGATTTCTAGCTTTGTTCTGCATCTGTTCCAAAACCATACAATGTATTTGAACAGCTGGCCAATGCATGCAACTGTCAAACATGACAAGGACATATGAGCACAGTGTTCCTTGTGGAGGACTGAGGTTTCAAAGCTGCAGTATACCCTCAGACGTACCTATCTTGGTCTTAGAGGTATGTATTCAGATTTAAGTTGTACATTTTATTTTTCTTGACTTGAGTTTTCTACTGGCAGTGAAGAACAAACAAGTACTCGTCATAGCAAAATGAAAAGACTGGAACTGCTTTGCAGAAAAGAATTTCCTGATGCTATTGTTAGGACAAGAACCAGAGAGCTCGGTCTGGCCATACGCTGTTACTGTGCTACATTTATTAGTAGCCCTGAAATTGTGTTTTATTTTTTATGCAAATGTGTAAGGAAGTTCAGATAAAATCTTGATGAACATCCATACATATCTTCTCCAGTTCCTTCCTACTTCATGTACCTTTGCTTCCAGGGGCATACACAGCCTAATTCTAAAATCCCTAGCTACTGCCTTGGGGCCAGCTTCATTGTTCTCCGGTGTGATGTGCCTCTGGACCTGGAGAGCAAAGTTAGAACTTCTAAAACATTCATAAAATCCAGGATGCCCAAAGAACTTCCTGATTGCATAAATGGTGCAGATTTGGGCAAAGGCTATTTCTCTGGGCAGGAAAGAGCATTAACGCGACCTCTTAAGGGAAATTCCTTTTAACTGCTGCAACAAACCCCATAATTTACTGTTCAGATATTTATGCTCAAACTCACTGAGGTCCACACAGCACCTGCTCACTAAAGAGTAAGTGAAAACGAAAAGAATCAGTTAATTAGCTATTGGAGAAAAAGTGGCAGCTATCACAGGACAGGTGCCGAAGCAGCTTTCTTACTGTACAATGATATTTTTTTATTCGATTGGCATGAACCTTTATGGGCTGCTTCACACGTTTGTCTTGTGTCCGCTCCTCTCCTTTTCGCTCATTACATCAGCTTTCAAATGAAACACTGTAGCACTGCCGTAGTACAGCCAGGCCTAAAGCCTGAAAACGGCGATAAGCAAACAAACAAACAAACAAAGATCGGGGACTGTTGCCGTCAGCTGAGCAAACTGCAAGACCCAGACAGAAGAAGCAGAGCGCAGAGCCGCGGTGTGCCCGAGCTTTGCTGCAGCTGCGCCGCATCCATCCTCCCAAACGTGGGACTGCATGACCCGACCCCTGTTTAACAACGCAGACTGTTCAACAACGCCGAGCCCCCGAGCAGCTCCTCCTCGGCCCTCTCCGATCAGCACCGCCGAACTAACGAGATACGGCAAAGAGTGTACAGAAAATAAAGCAAACCCAAAACGAAACGCACAGATTATCCACCAGGAGCCGCGGCGCCCCGGGGCGCAGCCGTAGCCCTTTAAGCTGCCCACCTCCGGAGGCCGCGGCGGCAGCTGCCCGCTATTTATACGCGGCGGCGGTGCCGGGTGCCCTGCGCGGGGCGGTGCCGGGAGCGGCGGGGCTCGGGGCTGAGCTGCCATGGCCACGCCGCTGTCCTCCACGCCGCTATCGTCCACGCCGGCGAGCGGGAACCGTAGCCGCGGCCGCGGTGCCGCCGCTTCTCCCCTCAGCCCGACGCGACTTAGCCGGCTGCAGGAGAAGGAGGAGCTGCGGCAGCTCAATGACCGCCTGGCCGCCTATATCGAGAGGGTGCGGGCGCTGGAGGCCGACAAGTCGGTGCTGCAGCAGCGGTTGGTCGACTTGGAGGCAGGCAGCGGCCGGGAGCTGGGCTGCCTGCGGCTCCGCTACGAGGCGGAGCTGGCCGACGCCCGCCGTGCGCTGGACGACATCGCTATCGAGAGGGCCGCGCTGCAGGTGGAGCTGGGCAAGATCGGCGAGGAGCACCGGCAGCTGCACAGCAGGTCGGTGCCCGGCCCTCCTGCCTGGCCCTGCCCGGTGTGGGGCTCCCTAGGAGGTATCCCCTGCTTGGGGCGAGGAG
This sequence comes from Numida meleagris, assembly GCF_002078875.1. NCBI lineage: Eukaryota > Metazoa > Chordata > Aves > Galliformes > Numididae > Numida > Numida meleagris. The sequence continues at coordinate 11,052,551 of NC_034417.1, read as the reverse complement.
AAGTGGGTGATGCTGCTTGCCAGGACCAATGTGCCAGCGAGGGAGGGCTCTGTGCTGTCAGAGCAGTGAGGTCTTGGTGATGGTGAGGCCTCAAATGTATGGATGGTAGTGTGGGCTTAGTGTGATTTGGGCCTGGAGAAACCCTAATGTGTGCCCTGCAGGGGCACTGCTATGAGTACCTCTGTGCCAGTGCTGCTGGGCCTCTTTAGAGCTCTCTTGTAATGGGCATGGGGCTCCCCCTGAGCTTGGGGAGCTGAGAGGCCTTATGGACGCAGTACTGCTTGAATGCCTAGCTGACTGCATTTAGTACTGCACCTGTGATTCATAAACAACCAAGAAGCTGCTGTGCTGGAAAGCATCTAGAAAGTTGTGGGGGTAGGGGAAGTAAGCCTCAGCACAGAGTCAAGTCACAGTATAGAGCAGTACATCTCTTTGGGAGTTATTCCCTCAGACATTGCCTAGGGGGAAATATGCAAAAACGCAGAGCAGACAGTCCTACAAGCAGGCTAACCTTCCTGCTGCAGGCTGGTACTGCACAGAACTGTCCTAGAATGAACTGCCTGTCACTTCAGGCTTGATGTTTTCACGAGCAGTATATCTGGTGTCTGGAATCTCCTTGTTGTCTAGTCTCCTCAAGAGGGGAACAAGGGGATGGTCCAACATAAGTGCACTCAAAGGAGGTAAACGGTGAAGAGGAGGGAACAAGCATTAAATCACAGTAAACTTTCTCTGGTTATATACAACCATGTATAGTATGCAGTTATTTCAATGCCCTATTGTATTACTAAATGAATTACAGACTTCCAGTAACTTGTGTGTCCGCGGTTCCCACCCTCCTTCTCTAAACTGTGCTATAAACTGTTATCATAGCACTGTTAGGCAACAATGTTTCTTTTAATATTGATAGTATGGAGCAAGTTCTGCCTTCTACTGGTTCAGTAGGACTTAAGTAGCTGCTCTAGATGGGAATGAAACATGTTTTTACTCTAAGCTTAGGTTTTCAGCTGCTTGGAAGTTATTGGGTTTGCTTCATTCATGCTGGGTTTTAGCTCATAAATTTGTTTCATAAATCTAACCAGCCACTCGATTGGATAGTGAGGAAAAGGCTAATACCAGTTCTGAAATTTTTCTGCTGCTTTTTCTGTTTGTATAACTCAGTGGCTTTGTTTGTAAAAGCTTTAGGCTTGGCAGGTAGGTAATCCTCCAAACCAATTTACTTCTTTAGAGTAACTACGTTTTAAAGTGGTTAACTTTACAACCCCTGGGAAATGATACATTGTACATGCGCTTTCTGGAAGGACTGGACTGGAGTCCTGATATTAATGATTGTTTCTTAACTGGGCAGTCCAATTGCAAATGTCTCAGATGATTTGGAACAAAATCCTTTGAGGGTATCATGCCCTTTATATATATATTCCTTAAATAACCTGGAACTCTTATGAGATGGAATGTCACTAGATAATTTCCCAACAGCATTAACTATTGACTCTTCTTCTTCACTGGTGAAGAGACTTGAACCCTCAGCAACAATCAAATGTCCTTGCACTCCGCTTTTTTCCTTAGTGTAATTGGGAGTAGGCCAAAGATGTTTTGGAAGGAGGAGTTGTGGATAAGCATATCAGTTGGTTGAATTCAGAGCCTGAGGAAGGTCAAAGCAAGAACAGTGGCACTGCAGATAACAGCAAGCACAGTTCCATTCTGAATGAGTGAGTGTAAATGTGTATTTTGCTGCTGAACCTGACATATGTAGTGTAGCAAGCAGAAGTTGTAAGTGAATTTGTCAAGTCTTGACAAGCTGAAGTCTGTTTTAAACATACCTGAGCTTTTCAGTGAAATTACTTAAATTCTCCAGGTCAAGTATGTGACACCTTAATTTATTGGATATATGATAGTCAATGCCTCACAGTTACCATACTGCATCACAGCCAAACTTTAAATTGCTGCAATTAAAGATGAAATTACCCACTCCCAAGTTTACAGGAGGGAGGGATCATTCTTGCACATTATTGCAAAAAAAAAAAAAGTGTTATCAAAGTGCACCTTCTAATAATCTATCTGATAGCATGACTTTCATGTTAATATAATAAATAATACAACAAGTAGTAGTAGCAGTAGTGGTCCCAGAAGGAAAGTGGTTAACTTAACAGCTAGAAAAGAGAGCAAACTGTAAATACAATGGAAAAACTGAAATATGACCTTTTCTTATTGCTACTACAATCTTATTTTTTTTCACAGACTCTCTCAGCAAAGAGTAAGTATCTTCTACTAGTAAAATATTTGGTTGTACATCATGGTCACAAGGTACAGAGGCGAACAACAAATGCCTTGAATAGCAGAGCTAGAAAAGGCCTTGGGCAAGAACCTGATCTAGCCCTGTACCTCATGGCCTGTGACAGAACCAGCTGTACCTGCATCACTTCTAGCAGATGTTTGTGTGACCCTTTTTAAATTCCAGGTAATGGAGATTCCAGACTCTCCCCAGGCATTGTGCTTTAGTTCTGAACTACCATTAGTTTCCTCTCCAACATCTAACCCAAATATTTCTCCTGCAATTTAAGCCTACAACTTCCTGTCTTTTCCACAGCAGACATGGAAAACAGATTCCCTTCTCCTATGCAGAGGTCTTTACATACATAAAAGACTTCTGTCTCCTGTCACTTTTCTGTTCTCTAGACTAAACAATTCTTGCTTTGTTCCAATCTTTTCTTGAAGCCCATGCTTTCTAGAACCCATCACTCCTGTGGAATGACTTTGGACTCTCTCCAGCTGGTCTGTTCAGTTATCAACTGGAAACCTTATTGTATAAATTATCGCAACTTAGCCACTTGTGAGAAAAGATTTTGCTAAAATAAATTGAATGCTTTACCCTTCATAATCTCAAATCTGTGTTTTGAGCAGAAAGGAACTCCAGCTTGGTGTAGGTCAGGTAACTACAGGAATATGAGAAAGCAGAGCAGCCTGGGAAATTATCACACCTGTCCTCTCAAAGATAGGAATGCAGTGTGGGCCCAAAGCTCGCCTGCTGTGATGCAAGTTTGAAGAATAAATCTATAGACATTCAGATGGTATCTGAATGCTCTGTAAATCAGTTTCCCCTCAGTGCAAGGAAAGAGGGGAGTTGGACTAGGTAACCTTTAAAGATCCCCTCCAACTCTAAGGATTTGGTGGTAACTAGTTGCTTGCAGAAGGTTCTGGGGAGAAAATGGCGTTCCGCAGACAGTAAAGCTGCTCTCACCTTGTAATTCTGTGAAGGTATGAAGGAGAGAAGAGCTTGTGATCCATCCTGAGGGCAGAGGCCCTCTTGCAAGGACACTCTGTGCTGTGAGGATGGGATGGTCTGTGTGGAGACTTGCTGCTGTCTGGCAGGAGCTGGTGGCTGGAGGAGGCCAAGCCTGGGCCAGGCCGTGAGGCTGAGTGCCCCACTTGGGGGTGGCCTGCTGGAGCCGGAGCTCCTCCGGTGCTGTGGAGAAACTCAGTGTGGGGAGAAGCCCTCAGCAGCTAGAGGAGCTTTTCTCCTCCAGGTGTGGAGGAGGGGTGCTTTGCCATGTGTGACCAGCACTGCCTGCTCTCCTGCCTCAGGAGAGCAGGCCTCAAGCTGCACGCATGCGGCCTTCCCGCCTTCGGGTAGTGAGGCCCTCCCTGTGGAGCGCGGCAGCTGTTGTGGCTGCTCACCCCTGGGTGGAGCAGCTGCAAGGGCTCTGAGACACAGCAAAGGTGCGCTTAAATGGCTGGCAGGGCCCTCAGCTGCCTTCCCTGCTGGAAGGGAGTTCTTGTTGCAGGAGTTCATTCAGCAGTGGCAGATGAGTGCAGTGAATGCCAGTTCTGAACATGACTATTTGTTCCTGTGGTGGCAGTGGCTGTGCCATCCCTCCCTCTCCTCCTGATGGCAGTGCTGTGGAGAATAGCTGGATCCTGCATAGGATTCACATAAAATCAGCTGGAAAACAGATGAGAAATTCTTCTGGTTAAACAAATGATACTTGTCTGAGGCTCTTTCTGGTTTGTTTCTAAGAGCCTGCCCTGGGCTTTCACCACAAGACTCATCCTTTCTTCTGATTCAGTTCAACCACAGACACCCCCCCCCCCCCCACCTTAAAGGTAGACACTCTGACAGCAAATATTCTCCCTCACCAGCTGCAACTTATGAGTGTAAAACTTTCACTTGCAGGAATTCAAAAAAAGAAGCTGACTTGAACCTGGCACAGGCTCGTATGAGAGATCTTGATGCTCAGCTGAATGCGAAGGAAGCTGACCTGGCAACGGCTTTGAATGAGAACCGGACTTTGGAAAATGGCCTTCGTGAGTTAAAGGATCAAGTAGTCACTGTAAGGCTTGTTCCTGGAATTTCGACTTTGCTTTTGCTCCTGAAGCTTTTGCTTGTCTTATCCTAAGCTAGTTAGAGATTTAAAAGTAAAATCAGGCAAAGGCTGTGGCAGTTACAGGTGGACAAAAAGATTTCTCCACTCTTGCTGAAAGCAAATGCTGCTAATAGTTGGTCCATTAAAACTTCCAGCTGTTGTAAGTATCTTTAATCCTATTCCGTGACTGTAGTAGCTAATAAGTTGTCATCCAATGACAAACTAAGGAGAAATGTGAATTGCTATAGGCCCTGTAGCAAAGGGAGGATTTGATGGATCCTGCTTTATTATGGTTAAATCTCTGTAGAACAAATACAACTTCTGACTGCTTCTTTGAGCTCTTGTGCTGTTTAAGTTGCTATTCTATCAGTATGATCATTAATTAAGGTACTCTAGGGTCTCTAAGATGAAAATTAAAAAAACAACCTTGTGTCCAGTAGTTTGAGTAAAATAAGGCTATATTTGGAGTATTTTACATGTTAAGAATCAATACAAATGATATGGGAAGTAAGGAGGAAGTTGGGAAAACTTAGTAACATGAAAGGGGAGAATACATGAAGATGGTACAACTTATTCATCAGAAGCACTCTTTTTGCATTTGAAAAAAAACTTGACTGGTGGGATGGAGGGCTGCATACATCTCCTGTGGGAGATCTGGCCTACACAATGATTAATAGGGTTTCACTGTAAACACTCCAGATCCCACAGAAATAGACCTTAAACAGTAGAATAGTCAACTTCACTTAAGCAGTGCATTTTGATTGCTGTAGGAATTAAATTGAATAACCTGTAATAAACTGGCTGTCTTGGTTTGGAATAGTAACCACTTAATTTTGATTACCCTTATGTCTTTCTCTTCTAGCTGGAGCTGTCACTGGAAGATGCCAAAAAGCATCTCCACAGTGAAATGTTGAGAAGGGTGGACCTGGAAAATCATTTGAAAACTTTACAGGAAAAAATGACATTCCAGAAGTGTCTTCATGAAGATGTATGTTTTAGCTTATTAAAAAGGGCTTTTTAGGTGTCCATGACCCCAGATGTCCTTAAATGCAATGTTAAGTTGTGCCTTAAACTTAAAAAGATAACTTAGCTGAGTCAACTTATGGCAGTCCATCAGTCAGTAAAATCTGCCTAACTAGGAAGACTTCAAGAAAGTATACAACCTCATGTTAACTGGCATAGTACCAATAGGTATCTGGAATATGAGAACTTTCTCAGGCTGAACTTCTGAAGGTAACTACAGTCATGATGTACTACTTTGTGTAACTGAAAGTGCATACAATACACTGAAGTTAAATGATTCCAGGTGCTTGTGAGAAGCCTAAAATAATTGAAGTTAAATACTTGATTAAAAAGCAACTTATGTTCCTTTTTTTTTTGAAAGTTTATCAAACACCGTTGATAAGTGTTGCATTAGGAGTCCATACGTAATATGGAACTTAAAAGAAATGAATGCAAACCAAATTCCTTCTGGAAGGAGTCTGTGTGATTTCAGTGATTTCTCTAACCCAGCTGCTGTTAGTTTTTGAACAAAACAAAAATAGGTAACAATTCTTAAAGAAGCTGAAGTGCACATGCATCTAAAGAAAAGCAGAGAAATTAATCTGGATCAAAGAATTAATCTCCAAATTAGATGCAAGTTATTTTGTTTAGTAGTTTAAGCAACGTCAGTGGTGAAGAAGCAGAAAAATCCAGCACAGCTCCTGAGGTGTGAGTACATGATCTAATGGAAGGATATGTAAGCTGTGACTTGAGGAATTACCATGCACTCGATGGCAAATCTGCTATGGTTCTGAATTACTAGCTAAGCTGGTACAGTAAGCCCACAGTCTCAAATCAAACTATTTTGGCTTGCTTATTCTCAGAAACTTTCTCTCCTAGGAGCTCAAGGAGATGAAAAGAGTCCATGAGAGCAGAATAGCAGAAATGGAGTCTGGTCGTCGGAGAGAATTTGAGAGTAAGCTCTCAGATGCTCTGCAGGGGCTGAGAAAACAGCATGAAGAACAAATTCAAGGATACAAAGAGGAGTTGGAGCGAACGTTCAGTGCAAAAGTGAGTTGGTGGAAGATGCCCATAAAACAGTTCTCTGCACCTTCATGTGGTTTATGTCACACTAGTGTAAGTGACTGATGGAGCCCTTGCATTCACTGCAGAGCCTCTAGGCATAAATGTGAAGGGTAATTAACAACAGTTATGGGATTTCAAAACAGTGTTAAGTTTGACAACAGAACTTACTGCTACCAACACTTAGCTCCAAACACAATTGGTTCAAGTATACTGCTTCTTTCGGGAACAACTAGGAATGGCTACTGTAATAAAGATGATCATAATTCTTTCTACTAAGAAATAAGTGTCTGACAAAATCAGGACCAAGATGTGCTATGTTTATATTAAGAATTTTCAGTATTGTTGAATAAAACTTCAGTAACAGTAATGCTAGTGAAATACATGAAATAAGATGTTATTACAGTTCTTCTTAAGCTGTAACACTGCATAAGGTAGGGAGGGTGGCTATGGAAGAAGGTTGACAGGTTGTCTTCCAGAAATGGTCTGTTATATATATATATATATTTTTTTTTTCCCCTAGCGTAAGCCTCATTCAGGTAGAAGTAATACTTTCTACTTACAGCATTGTAGAAAACCCTGGGATCTTTCCTGGGTTGAGTGCAGTATACAGTACTGATGCACTAATAATGCAAAATTGTATGATCTGTTACTCTTAAGAAGATGTACTTTTCACTTAATAGTTTTTCTGGCTTTCTCCATACTACAACTTTCTTTGTATAACAGCCTACTGAATTTGTTTGGATGTTTCTGTCCAACTCTTCATTGGAAATCTGCATCTCTTGTAGTAGCATGATTACACTTCATCTCAGTGCATGTTTTTCCATTCTTGAAAAATACCAGGATTTACTTGCTCTAGAAATAGCTTTGTGCTGCTTAGAGTGATGCAGAAACTGTTTAGTAACAGAACTTTTGGGGAAGAACAATACTTTTCTAAGCATACTGAGCATCCTCTAGCCTTATGCTTTGATAAGCAATTTCCAAGCATTCCTCTTTGTTCTTCTGGAGAATCCATTGACTTCATATCTATACAAAGTCTTTGTGCTTTTGTAACTGAAACATCCTAATCCAGCACCTCTCACTACCTGAAGATTGCATTTCTTTCTGGCATGAGCGTCAAACTCACGTAAATTTCCTTGAAAAGCAAAAAACTTTCTGATTTGGATCTTACTGATATCTGCACACTTAAGTAAAACATAGCTATTTCCATGTGTAACAGCTGGAAATCACTTGATTTTTTTCCCTTTCTTGTTTAAAATAGATGGTCACAAGCAACTCATTACTAACGGTGACTCTACCCATAGGTGGAGAATGCCCAGCTTTCTGCAGCAAGAAATAGTGACTTTGCCAATGCTGCTCGAGAGGAGTTAATGGAAACAAAGCTTAGAGTTGGAAATCTGACATCTGAAATTAATCAATATCAAAGCCAGGTAATATCTTTTGTACATTCCTAGTATTAAATACCCAATTCAAAATATTTCCTCTCTAATACTCAGTAATTGATTTTTTTTTTTCCTCTTAATTTTAGAATGCTGCTTTAGAGAACAGAGTAAAGGAGCTACAGGAGATGTTGGATAAAGATCGTGATCTACATCGAAAGCGTATGGCTGAAAAAGAAAGAGAAATGGCACAAGCCCAGAAAAAGGTTCAAGAACAGTTGGAAGAATATGAGCATCTCTTAGATGTGAAACTGGCTCTAGATCTGGAAATAAATGCCTACAGAAAGATGCTGGAAGGAGAGGAACAGAGGTAGGCTATGACAAGGTCTTCACGTGAGGACTTGTTCCATCCATGGTCTCCGTACTAACTGTATATATATATTCTTTGAAAAACGTGGTAGATGCAAGAAACAAATACTGTTTGCAATTAGGATTGTCACTCAGTTATTTAAGTATAATCTTCTATAGGTAAATAGTACTTATATTCCACATACATCACATTAGGTACAAAGATCAGATACTTGACAAACCAAACCGAAAGTTCAAATCCACTAGATATCCCTCCCTAGAATTGAATGTTTTCAAAGTTTTGTACTAAAACCTAGAGTTGTATCAAAGACACATTGAAGTCCAAAACAGCCATCATTTTCCCCCTTAGCCATCAGTATTAGGTGCTGAAGTCACTTTGAGATGGAGTAATTACACAAAAACATTAGGGCATGCAGCTTATAAGGGTATGGTCACTCTGTGCGGGTTTTATTCTATACCTAGCTAGCTCACAAGTCCATTTAATAATTAGAACTTCCATACTTTTGGCTGTATGCATGAATGAAAGGAGAGAACTGTACTAGTTCTCACTATCCAGACACTTCTGAGTGAGAACAACATGAACTCTTTTAATGCTAAAGGTCAAGAATTTAAATAACTTCCATTAAAGAGTGTGTGTGTGTGAGTAAAGACTTGAAATAAATACGTACTGCAATTGGGAATGATTTCTTATCAGTATAAGCTTGCTCTGAACTTTAGGTCTGGCGTTGTGTTCCAAATCTAACAAGCTACTTACTGACCTACTCTTGCCAGTAAAAGTAAAGTCTTATGTTCAAGGCTTCATGGAAAGCTTCAAGGTAAGAAGCTGTTAGGCTTGGTTATCCTGATAATACTGAGAAGAAATAAGCATTGTAGACATTCAAGTGAACGTTATTTCACTCCTTCCCAGGCTGAACATATCACCTAGTGCATCTTCACACAGCGTTGCAACTCAAGCAACAAGTGAAGGGCGACGGTTTCTGCATGGGAGAAAAAGGAAAATGAAAGCCAAAAAGAGAGAGCCTAGTGATGTGTTTAAGACCGTTCAGCATGCTTCATCTTCTGGGAAAGTGTCTATTGAAGAAATTGATGCAGATGGGAATTTTGTAAGGCTTAAAAACAACTCTGATGAGGTACTTGTACTTGTTCAATTTTGTTCTGCCTTCGCTGCAAAGTATGACTGCTTGTGAACTGATTTGTGGCTTAGAGATCGCAATAGGGAAGGATAAAGAGTGAGGAAGATGTACTGCTAAACTGAAAAAGGAGAGCCTTCTAAATATTTCTTGAACTAGCCTGGTTACTGCCAATAGATCAGCACCAACTGATATTCATTTTGCAGTTGTCTTGCTCTCAGGGCCTTTGGAGGAGGTGCATTGGCATCTATGATGCGGAAGCCTACAATCGTCAAATATTTCTCATTAGAATCAGGATAGCAGTATTGGATGCACTTCATATCTTTGAGAAACTAAATAGGGCTTAGTAAACAGCATGACAGCTTACTATTTAGAAAAACAACTAAAAGGTTTACTAGGACTGACAGTATCTAATCAATGCAGAGGGCTTCACTAATGAATTGGACAACTCAATTAGTTTAATCTGCAAATCCATAATATTAGGATTATCAGAGCTCCAAAACTTGCAGCTGGTAGCTTAGGTGCTTTAGCCTGAGATGCCTTAAACCTTCAAAGACCACTTTATACATATTAATGTAAACCATAATATATATTAATATATACATCCAGTCTGACTTAGCTGGTCATACCCATCTATGGGTTATCAATCTCTCTGTTAAGAATAACATGAACTTACTCTTCCTGGTTAAAATAGTTTCCCTATTGAACAGATGTGCCTGAATTTCTGGGGCTAAGATTAACTCTAAGAAAGTACTAGAAGACTTCTCTGGAAATTTGAAGGCAGTCTTACAATTGATTATAGTCTTCCACCTTACAGAAGAAGGACCAAATGCCTGTTGACAATGGGAAGAATCTTGCACTTGTATGAGTGACACAGTGTTGGTCTGTAATGCTGAGAAACTTCTCATCCTGCAGGATCAGCCACTACATGGATGGGTGTTGAGAAGACATCTTGAGAGTGTGTCAGATGTAACATACAAATTCCCCTCACAGTTCACTCTTCAGGCAGGCCAAGTAGTTACGGTAGGTAGTACTGTAACACTTAGTATTCTTGAATCTTCCTGAGAAGCACTAGCCTACCAGGGAGGAGAGTGGTTGAGTTTGTTACTGGGCATCTCTGATATTAGAGTACTTGGAGCTGTATGTGTTAGGATGAGTTCTGATGTAACTACAAATTAGAAGAATCAACATAAGCTCACTTCAAATTTTTCGCAGATCTGGGGTGCAGCTGCTGGTGTAAGCCCAGGTCCTAGTGACCTGGTCTGGAAGTCTCAGAAGTCTTGGGGAGCTGGGTATAACATTGGTGTTACACTCATCACAGATGAAGGTGAGGTAAGTGAGTTGCAGCTTCTTCTGTCCTCTTACTGAACTCACTTGATGTGCTCGACTCTTGAGCATTCTTGATAGTGACTTAATTGTATTGTAGGAACTGGCAGAGAGGAAATTAATGCATGTACCCAGAGGAGAAGAAAGTGGTGAGCAAGATGATGAGTATGAAGAACTGATGGGAAGTGAAGTGGAGCTTCCATCTCAGGTAAGTTGCCTGAAACTTAAATACAAGCAATTGGATAATTCTGATAGCCAATTTCTTTACACTATGTGAAAATACTTCCCCAAATATGATCCGAATCCAACTCTTACCATTTTTCTTGATGTCAGACCAAAAGAAGAAGAAAAAAGAAATGTTGTTTGGTTTCATGATAGTGGTTCCTGTGAGCATCCTTAAGCAGGTGAGATCAGTGAGAACTGTGCTTGCCATCTCAGCTTGCTTCACTGATAATGCTTCAGTCTCTTGTCCCATGTAGGCTGTAGCTTGCATGGCTTTGCATCAGAAATGGAATTGATGCTTTTCTTATTTGTTGGTTGAATATCATCAAATAATTAGAGGCCAAACAATTAATGCTATTGCTGAAGAATACCAGCTTTTTATGTATTTCATAGAATCTCATCATGAACATACTTGCAAGCTGTTATTCCAAGAACAGAATGCAAACAAAAATTTTCATTCTGTGGGAATGAAGTGACTTACCTGATACTTAGAACAGTGCTCCAGACTTGTTCTAGAGTACCTGACTTAAATTCACATTAAGGAAATATCATATTTCCTTTCAAAAATATGAAATCAAAGGCCCTATAGAGGGATCTGGATAGGCTGGGGTCGATGCTCAACTGCATGAGCTCAGCTCAATCCTCTTGTCCAGGTCACCAATAAAGATATTAAACAGAACAGGCCCCAGTATCGACCCCTGGAGAACACCACTCATGACCAACTGCCAGCTGGATTTAACTCTGTTCACCACCACTCTCTGGGCCTGGCCCTCCAGCCAGTTCTTACCCAGCACAGAGTGTATCTGTCCAAGCCATGGGCTGCCAGCTTCTCTGGTTACCATCCCTGGAGGTTTTGAAGGAAAGCGTAGATGTGGCACTGAATGATACAGTTCAGTGGTCATGGTGCAATGGGTTGACAGTTGGACTAGATCATCTTAGTGGTCATTTCCAACCTGAAAGATTCTATGATTCTAAAATGCTGAAATCAAAGTTCATGGTATATTGACTGGCTAAGCTTCTTCTTAAATTCAATCATGAGTTTAAGGCACTTCAGTGTCAGTTTGGTTTCAGAAATTAGCATCTTATTTTGGTGTGTAAAATAAGCATCTCAGCTGTGCTTTAGTCTTAAATACTCCTTTCAATATTTCTGAAGTGGAAACAAAGCACAGGTACAGATCACGCTAATAGAATTAGCACACATCAGTAGAATGAGCATGTTCTGGTATACCTGTTAGCTTTTGGGTGCAACTTGGATGTTGCAGTGCCCTCTGAAAGAATCTCCATGGCCTCTGAGTGGCTTCTGTCTGATCATAGAATCTGAAGTAGTTCATCTTGAGTTCTTCTAGTGCACTTTAATATACTACTAGCTTGTCTTCAGAATATTAAAGCAATTAAAGAAGAGTTATTGCTGAAGGGCTTTAAATTGGTCATAGCTGAAAAATTATCAACTGTATCTTACTTGAGTTAATTTTTTGACTTGAAATAGCATTGTTTCCTTCCCTTAGTGCAGACTGAGGACCTATGTGCAAGGGGATACCTGATAAAAATGTTATTCTTCCCCTCCTGCTGACAAAGCCTTTTGAGTTACCACACTTTCACATAAAATCTTCCACGGAGCTACAAGGAAGATGGGTACCTACTGCAGCAGGTCTTTGACACCAGTATTTCCTATGTATCTTCTCCTATTCATCTTCAAATTATTTATGCCTGCCCAAAAACATAACTTGGAAGTACCTTGGGGTACCATCTTTTTGGAGAAAATGTACCTCAGAACAGGCAGTAGTCAGCTGCTTAGTTCTTTCCTTGTCCTTCTTTTGAGAGTGAATCTAACTAAATACCTATTCTTACTATACCATCTGGTTTAGAGTGGTTATCAAAGTCTTACGTTCTTGGAATATTTTCAGTCTCACGCTGTAAAGGATAAGACCTTTTTTAATATGCTATTGAGCACTGTTCTGTAATGCTGTTCTGACTTTCAGTGCACAGCATACACCAAAATGGTTGAAGATGTACAAGTGGAAACTTTAAAACCTAAAGAGTCTTACTTACTGCTACAAACTTCTTTATGTTCAAAGCAGGGCCTCTCCTCAGAATTTGAAAGGTTCTTTATTTTAATTGACTGATAATATGGCTCCTTCTGCAATCAGTGACAGAAAGCAAAAGCAACTTCTTTTTTTTACCTTCTTTTCATGATAAAACACTTACTGTTTTATCAGCAACTTCACAATACAGTTACGTACCACTTATGGTAAGAATCCATTCTAATACTCCTACTCAAATATTAATGTCCTTCCCATCTGCTGAATTACTATTAAGCTTCAAACTTCTGTCACTAGAACATCTGTGTTTCTGCAATGTACGTAATACTAAGATAACAGCAACTTAAAGAAAACAAAACAGTTAACTTCCTGTAGACATCAAAATGATGTAAAGAATGCAATGTAGTGCTTTAAGGCGGGGTTTCCATGTTTTTCTGCTTCCGTTCTTCTTCCAATATGAGTAGCATGAATTTGTATGTCAGTTCAGTTCTGATGCTTCCAGAACTCTGGAGTGCTGATAGATTTTTATTTTTTTAATTAGCATTAAATAGCTTATATGCATGCTTCTTAGAACTAATGTCTTGATATTTTATTTCTGCAGCAAAATGAAGATCCCAGCTGTTCTATCATGTAAGGTGGACATGGAGATGATCACCTGAAAACAATTCTAAACCTCAAGTGACATTTCAGACTTAAGTGTGTGGTGATACCTTCTGCAATATCTGAAAATTACTTGGAATTTACATCTCCCATCTGACCTCTTTGTAAGAAACACTGTCCAAGATATGACGCCTCCTGCCTTCAGTACCCTGTGCTGGATTCACTAATATAAAGATCAGTAGAATACAAGCTCTGTATGAAGTTCTTTCACTCTGCCACAAGGATTTGATTTCCATGACCTGCTGAAACAGGAGCGTGTGCAGTTCACAAAGCTGTTAAATGCATGTCCTAAAAGGATGATAAATATTTGAAACTGAGCATAAGGCTGTCTCAGCTTTCTCCAAAGGCAATTTCTGTTTCAAGCCAGAGTGGGTAACTACATGTGCCAGATCACATCACAGCTTGGATATCCAGCAATTCTGGACTTGGCTGAAGTAACACGTTATCCTGAAGAGTGCTGACCATCTGAAATGTTTTTCTGCTCATATTCTGATGCTGAGATGTCTAGATCACTTGCTGAAGAACTTCCTAGAGTAACAAAATTTTTCCAAGTCAAAAGCAAGCTGTGATGTATTCCTTTTGTTTATTAAATGTACTGTTTCTGTATTCTAGTACATAGAAATTACCAACTTCAGTATTTGATATTTCCAGATGCAGCATAGCTTTCAGTTCTGATTTGCTGGAACATTTACAGGATATATCTGTCTGTGTTAATGTGAAACATTCCAACAGAAGGTACTGTAACTAGCAATACTAGCACTCTAGTCCCAAAAAGCCAGCCTTCTAAGTGGTGGCTAGAAAAAAATACTGCTAAAAATCAAAATAAGAAAGGTGCATTAAAAATACTTGCTCTTAGTGTCCCTATGTACTAAAGGTCTGAGTCAAGGGCAGTTTGCAGTTGTTTTGTATGTCTAGCTGGGAAGTGGGGGGCAGAGTACTATCTGTTGGCCAGTATTTAAATTAATAGCTTGGTAGCTATCTGAAGGCTGACCCATATCCCTCAGAAACCAAGTAGTCAGCCTTCATCATCCCTGGATTCATTTTCTTTTAGCATCTGTTTACCAAAATGCTTACCTGCTGGTTATATGGTGAAGTAAGAACCTCAATGAGCCTTGTAAGTCCTCTTCTCTGTAAGAGCATAAGCTGCTGATGTTGCAGATCTCTCAATGCTGGTAGTTTTTTGTCTGCATCTGTTACCTTACCAAAATATTAAGTTCTGAGTTTTAAGATCTGTTCTATACTTGGATGCAGTTATTAATATGAGGATTTTCTTACACTAGCTTAATGTTCTTAAATTAAGCTGTTTAAGTCTTTAAAAATATGAAAACTAATGCTGATTTAACACACATTTTATCAGTTTTGAACTCCTGTTCTACTTTATGCCCCATAGAGAAATAAATGTTGCTGTATCTTTCTATATTTATCTTTATGTTGAACTTTTTATTGTTAAAGAGATTTTTCATGAGCAGATATTAAAATCTAAGATATTTATAGTTAAAATAAATAAAAGTTGGTTTATTGATGTTTTTTTTTGAGTGGCTCAAATGACTCTGAGTAATACAACTTCCTGTATAGAGTCAAAGGTTTCTTAGTTCTATACTACATTGTGCTGTTTACATCTTTCACTCAGTTCCTTTAATAAAGCTGAATTGTAATGAATTTCACTTAAAAGCAGTACTCAGTAAATTACATGACACTTCTAGCATAAGGTGAAGACGGTATGAAGCAACAACCTGTTCAGCTACTCCATTGGTCTTGACATGAAACAGCTATGGAACAGGATCTTGCCTAGTACTGCCCCCAGTGGTTTAGGAAACAATCTATTTTTCTATAGTCAACTATAAAAGTCTTCTGTAAAGTTTATGAAACTGGTTTTTAGCAGCCACTATTAAAGGGCACAAACCGAAGTATCATTACTCTAATTTGTGGCTTCTCTTGTGCAAACTCCCCCTAATAGTGAAGTTAAACATAGCTGGCCTCCTATAAACTTACTCTATTAATCAGTCCAAGCAGTAAGTATAGTTCTCCTGACTTGTTTCTTCTACCTTAGTGCTCTTCCACAGAGCTGTACTGTAGCTGACAGGGGCCTCTACTAAATGCAAGCTGCCTACTGCAAAGCTTAGGAAGGATTCCATTTTTCATTTATGTGCTTGTTTGCACGTGCACATTCATTTTTTTCCTTTAGGGAATTCTGAGGGGGAAGACGACAGTTCTTGTCCTCCATGGAAATACAAGACCGGAGAGACCTCTGATAAAGGGAGGAAAAGTGCAAAAGCTGAACACCTTAATGCACATAAGTAAGTAGCACAGCATAGTTTGAAAGGCCAGCATGGAAGCACCATGTTTGAGAGCAGAGAATAAGCAGTAAGCTGTTTTGTTGTATATCTATCTAGTTGCAAGCTTAGGCTGGCATATCCAGTCTTCCACTGCTTGTACTCCATAAAATAGATTGCTAGAATGGTATACAGAAACTCTAACATTCATTAGCATGCAATTGAAGAGCTGTGAGCCACAGACTGTATGCTGTAATGTATGTCATACACAGCTCTGCTTCATATTTTCTCCAAATTTAGATTTCTTTACTCAAATGAAAAGGCCATTCTACTCAAGGCACTTTTTCAAGTAACGTCATTACCAGCTTTAGAAGATCAAGCCACTTTGTTAACTAGTCTTTCTTCTCCCTGGCTACTGCTTATTTACCAAAGCAAAATGTAGGTGTCAAACTCTAGTTCACAACAGCTTTACTTCTTGGCTGCTGTTAACATAAATATTTTGTTTTTCAGAAAACACTTAGGCAATAGTCCTTTCACTGCTCCAACTCAGATGCACAAGTATAACAACTGTACACTGAGTTGTTTGGTATTAAGCTAATAGGTCGTGAATCTCAAATACTTCAACCTTTAAAAGTTGTTCCAAACATTTTGTATTCAGAATATCACAGCCACTTTTGTTCAAGAACTAGGTAGGGCCAAGTTACTTTCTGCATTGCTGCTCTGCTCTAATAACTGCTAGCTACTCACCCAGGAAGTTGGAAAACACCTAATAAATCTCCTTCTTTCCAGAGTTATCATGCCCTAATTAGTCAGCCAGCCGTAGCCAAAGATTTAAAGAATAATCCTCTACTTCTCTTGTCCAGGCCAGAGATGGGGGAAACTGGAAAGCCATGTTTTGAATAGCTGGCTATGAGCTATTTACATTTCTTACATAGAAGAGTTACTGCACCTGTGGTACACATGAAATTCTTTTCTCTCTAGGGAATGCTGTTTCTACTGGACTGCAGAATCAAATGGAGCTTGAAACACTGAAGCTGGATTCAAGGCCTTTTGTCCATAAAGAGTTCACTTTCCTTTTCATCATTCCTCTATTTTGTCCATAGAGTAATTGCAAAAGATCATGTTTGTCTCGAGATGCTGAATTTTTCAGTCATTACTACATCCACATTTCCTGAGCGAAACAGGGAAAGGTTAACACACGAATAATTAAATCTATATTCACTTTGACAGTACTTAAGCCTGAGCCTGTCTGTCCCTCATTTTGAGGTCTTTTTTGCATGTTTTAGTTACAGCATTTGCCTTTTTACCCTCAATCTACTCTCTTCTTCCTCATTCCCCATTCTTTAAGTAATAAATAAACAGACAATAGAGGAAGTGTGACTAACTTTACATTGTTTGTAACCACGACCAGTGATACTCACCCATTTATCTCAATGGAGGTCTATGGAAACTGCGGAGCTAGGATCAGTTCGCACTTGGTTCAAAGGATTTTTTCTCTTATTCTCCTGCTACAAGAAAATTTTAATAGATATTATGAATGTTACACAGTCAGTGACAAGAGAGCAAGACTATTACAATTCCATTTGCTGAGGTGTCATAAAACTAATAGTTTGGGTTTTTAAAATGTATCTTTGTTTTTCCACTGAAATCTGACTTATCCAACCAGAGTGATCCTGCAGCACAAAAACAAATGCCAGCACTACAGGAAGAGAAGCGGCAACCACTCTTATCCCACCGAAATATTTATTAAGTTTGGTCAGCAAATTATAGGAATCTTCAATTCTGAGAACTTGTACTTAGTACAACAACATCGTAATATTGACAACAATCACTTTGCCTTTTGTCAACATACAATGTGAAACATGGATTAACTTGTTCACAATAAATTACAGTGTGATCGATAGATGAAAAGAGCTCAGTGATATCAGTAACTTAGGAACTCATTACAGTTAGCTTCACTTACAGTCTTTTTTAAAAATTGTTTTAAATAGTAAAATCATTGCAACAAAAGATTTAAAAAAACAAACCAATGTACAATAATAGCAAATAAATGCATTTTGGGAGCAACAGTGAGCTACCAGTAAACACTTCATACAGTGATCTTCAAGGCACAAAGCAAAAAAACTGGGTATGGGTTTTTTTGCAGGTTGATGGTGTCAGGGAAGGCAAAATTTTTTTGAATATAAAATAAATACATTTTAAAAAGACGCATACAAAAGTCAGTAAGTCAGTCAAATAGCAAGGCTTTCACAGAATGCCACACTGACAGAACATTTGTGAATCCATTTCAGTCATGAAATCATGTTCACAGCTTGAATGACACAATCACTGAGGCAAGGGTACCATCACTTCAACATAATTAATGGGGAAGAAGCCAGACTCTCCATTTAACATCCCTTCATACCAATTCTCATCAATCTGATTGGTCAAAGTTATGATGTCCCCTTCCTTAAATCCAAGCTCGCCTTCATTTTCTGGTTCAAAGTCATAGAGAGCTTGGCAGCAAGGCTGATCCACGTGCATTGAAGAACCTGCCCCCGTGACAGGAAAAAAAAAAAAAAAAGCGTTAAGAAAGCTTTATAGCATCTCACTATCCACTGAACATGAAAATAACAGGCTAAAAATGTAGCTGTCATGATTTTTGCACATGTGTATTTGCAGGAGCAAGGTTTTCAGCTGCCCCTGCATTAAGGCTTCCAACTGCACTTTCCTTGAGCAGTGAGCAACATTTCTGAGTTTCTGCTCCCCAAGTTTACGTGTTCAAATCTTTTGCTATCCATGTCCTTCACCTGACCTAAAGCAATGGTTATGCTAGTAATGGTGGTGCCTGTCAAAGTCCTACAGGTGAAAACAAACAGCTAACTCTACCAACATACAACCTGGCTGTTCTTGTGACTTATACTGCTTGCTCATATCCTATTATAGCAGTCATCAGGCAACGTTACTCTTATAATGTTAAGGTTGCTGTATGGAAACACAGCAGTAAGTACATACATCTACAGGAAAAAAAATACAAATTAAGGTAGAAAACAATCACCACTAACAAAAGAAATTAACTTCATAAGTGCAGTCACCTAGTCACCATCAGGAAGAGGTGGGTCATTGGTTTGGGTCCATGGTACAGATACGTCTGTAACACATCCTTTCATTCACAGTTACTGTAACACATTCTAATAAAACATAATCCAATGTTCAAACTGTAAAGCTCAGCAGGCAAAGACTAGTGAGAGGTTCAACCACAGTTCAGCCATTACAGATTTTCAACAATACAGGCAGAGTATCCAAGCAAAAGTCTGCTAATTTGAAATACACTTCTAAATGAAGAATAGGAGAAAAGACCTCACGCTGCTGCCGTGTAAACAGCAGTAAACCACACTGCAGCATGACAGACAACTCTTTAACACTCTCTTACTAGGATTAAAGTGGTTAAACCTTTTAAGTTACTGTGGTTGTCTCACTTGCAACATTGCAACCACTCTCAAATGTTCTAGTGGTAGCTATCTATCTCCCTCAGCTATCACACGTGGTTAATCACGCCATCAGCCTGAAGACCAATTTTTGTCCATGCAAATCTGCACCCAATGATACAGCAATACAGATATAATAGCTAAGGTGTTAAAAATGCTTGGCATACTTTTAAATGTGCTATACAGTGATGTATAGGAAACTACTGAAAAGTAACTTTGGTATTTTCTAAGAACAGGAGAAGTCTTCTAGGAAACCAGGTGACGCCTATTCTGCTGATCAGTAAATGAGGAATAACATTTGGTGTTACAACTGGGAAGTGGGAATTAATTTTGTTTGGGGGATACGTTCTATCCTTTACAAATAAAGGCTCTTTTCTGCTGTATTAACAATGCAAGAGAGCTGTCAACACAAAGACCCCCTTCAAGCAAGCCTCCCCAGGACACTGCTGAAACAAAGCTGCACTCGTTCTCTGCCTGTGGAAAGCATGGGGTAACAACAAAGTTTTACAAGCACAAACTGAATTATGGCTTGTCTAATACAATGGCACAGGCCAAAGCTTGTTTCTGGACTTATTTTCACTGAAATAGTCCATTCACAGAAAAGAAGATGAGCCACGGTTTTACAACAAAAATGGACTGACTGCATTCAAAAATAGCTGAGTTATTTCCAGAGTCTCTGCCAAGGTGAAGCTGATACCAACTCACCAGCACTGTCAGCAGCAGAAGGCAGTGCTTGGAATAATTGACAAAGCTCCTAGCCTTTACCAGCTGCTCCGATGGGGCTAATTTATTATTGCAAGTCAGTTAATTTCTGACAGCAAGGTACCTGATAAGAGATGGATCGCATTTGGTTCACTTTTAGCTCCAAAGAACTGAAAAGAAGTGTCTGGCAGCCTGGAAAGATTTCAAAATAATGGTCACAGCCAATACAACCGGTTTCAGTCCAGGCTGCTGGATCAGTCAAAGTCTTCATGAGAGTCAGGCAGCTCCTGCTACTGTATAATCCAATGAGACAAAGCCTCCCTGACAAAAGTAATGGGGGCAGCACTGCTTGACAGTCTGCAACACACACTGTTTAACATCACAGAACTGGTGACATGACTCCAGCCTTTTCCCATCTATTAAATACTCGCTCGTCCTCTTCTGTTGCAGAGACCTAAGCTAAAGAAATCACACCCTTTTTTCCCCGCAGGCACGTTTTATGTGAATTTGCAGCACCAGGCCCATCTCCTTAATTCTGCCATCGTGGGGCTAGATTGCCACATTTCATTGCCACGTATTTGAAGATGATCACTTAAACCTGGACAGTGCAAAATGGAAAAAACAGCAAAAGGCAGGTTAAGCAACAAGCTGTCTGTGATTTCTGAAGCACCACACGGTAAAACCAGAACACGGAGTGTTGGGTTGGTTTTTTTTTTGTCCTTCCAAAAGGAGTTACTGTCCATACCTGCACCTACTCGACTTCTATACCAAGATGTATACATATATGGTAGCAATTATACTTTAATAATCACAAGCTGGAAGCTTGCGAAGATAATTAGTCCCAGTCTCCCTCACAGCTGAAGTGTGTAAACATTTAGATGCCTATGTTAAAATCCAGCACATGGCAACCAGACCCAATTAGTTTATACCACAGTCAAACCTGACAAACAAGAAGAATGAAAAGCATGATGTAACACAGCATTTAAGAGTTGTAGAGCAGATGATGCTCACAGCCTCAGCTGATTAATGAGGGTAACAATGAATTAGAACAAAAACACAGATTTGTTGTCTGTGCTTAATCAAAGTAGCTGAATAATTTACAACATTAAAAAGATGTTTCTGTGACTCTAGCTCTGCAAATGTGTACAAGTCATTAGTAGTAAATAATCCCCATGTGTTAGGAATTGTACATAAGAAAATACCATTTGTGCTCCAAGAAACTAATACTTAACCTAGAAAGCAACAGCTGAACACAGAAAAAGTCATTTCAACACTCAGAACTGGATCGTGGCAGTTGTGCTGAATGTATCACAGCTTACTTTTAACCATCCAGTTGATGTTCATGAGCTCATGGAACGCTGAGATACTGCTAACTTCAATGACAGCATCAGGGAAATTAAAGGTCTACATCTTGATAGAGCCAATGTGTAAACAGGGGAAGTTAAGCATGAAAGTGCTTGTGTTGGATGAAGCTTTCTAAGCAAAAGGAAAGGATGATCATGATGCTAACCCTTAAAACATCGTGCAGTGTTTTCCTTACAGCCACCTGGTTCACATTTCTAAATCACAGACCACAAATCAAATCAAATCTGTTTCACAATTTTAAGCAGCAACAGAAAGGTTCCCCACTGACAAGCAGGGTACATTCACCCCGCTGTAACTCCACAGAAATTCATATGGATAACTTTTGAGCACCGAACAGGAAGAAAGAAGAGGATGAGCAATGCTTTCAGGAGGTAAACAGAGAGTCCACAGCTCTAGATTATAATGGAGGAAAAAAATTACAGATGTTCCAAGTACTGAGTCTAAGTCTTTCTAAAACTAAATCTAATCCAAGTCTTTCTGATAAAATTAACATCACTAATTGCAGCAACCGATCCTAAATTTTTCCTATACTTCCTTTTTACCTCTTATGACTATGTTTTCTTTTCCATTCTGATAGCACTGACTGAGCCAAGCATTAAGTGAAAACCCATCATTATAAGCAAGCAGCTGCTGCTGTAGTGTATGAATGGAATCAATGAATGGAAGTGGTTTGCTCCTTTCCCACCTTAGTCACCAGCGGCCATCCATTTTTCAGTTCTTTCACAGAATTTTAGCTCATTAAAACTGGCTTTTTTTCTTTAAGTAAGCAAGCTGGCAGCAACCTTGAGAAGTCATCTAACTTGCCCTTCTCCCAAAGGCTGGGCTGCTTGCCTTTAAAATATCTCTTAGATCACTCTGTTCATGATGACAGTAAACCATGGTAAGGTGTACACTGCTGAATCTCTTTTTTGATGTATTAGTTTATGCACAAATGCTGAATCTAAATTTCCTATCTCCACATATGACACAAAAAAATCCTATATAACTTGATAATTTATATGGGCCTAGAAATTTCATGCTAAATTTTTAATAAAAGTTGTCGTGTTTTTACTGCTTTCATCCAGATGTGCTGTGAAAATAACCAGAAAGTTAAGGATTTGTACATTGCTGCACACATTCCTAGTGCTCTGAATGTGACCTTCCATCAGGTCTTAGGAACCAGCGGCCCTCATGCAAAGAGGGGGTTATCTCCCTCAATCCCACATTCAGCAGCAGCACAGAACTGCTGTATTGGCATTTGGGCAGCATGGGGAGCTTCACTAACACACCCTCAGGTAGCTTGAAGCACAAAGAAACAAAATGAGGGGCAGGATCATGCTGGGTGGATTTATGCTGCCAAACTGCTGCAAATCCCTTTCAGCATGGATTGTGTAACAGCCTCATCTTGTACCAGAGTGCAAGAAAGTTCGAGAGATTCTAGAAAGAACAAGAAGTTACAGCTCTAAGCTTTTTTCTTCCACCTTTAGTTCCCTTGTTTCTCTCCCAGTGACATTTAAAAAGGAGAAAGACTGTAGGAGAGAGGAAACCAGAGTTACAAGAAAAAAAAGAAAAAAACTTCAGAAAAAGATCCAAAATCTCATGCCAAGTATAGAAGGGAACCTTGGGCTCACTGACTCCTCTCTATTTTCCTTACAAATCATGTTGATAGAACAAAATGGCTTTT
Source organism: Numida meleagris (assembly GCF_002078875.1). Classification (NCBI taxonomy): domain Eukaryota; kingdom Metazoa; phylum Chordata; class Aves; order Galliformes; family Numididae; genus Numida; species Numida meleagris. The sequence goes on along the minus strand of NC_034417.1, from coordinate 11,029,534 downwards.
TCATGCTCTTTTCTTTGCATATTATTGTTGTTTGTGTTCTGTTGTTGTTGGTCTGTCATCACTCACTGTAGGCATAAAGGAGATAGGGCAAAAAAGTTTATTCATGAGATGTGGAAAAGTTACTTCAATGAGTAGTGGTAATCATTATTACAGTTTATACAACTTTTGTGGGCTTTCAATAGTTATTCCTTTTTCTTTTTTTCCCCTTTTTCTCCTCAGTAGAATTAGAGCCAAACCACAAGAAGGGACCCTGCTTCCCCAGCAAGGGGTTCCTAAATGCTACAGGATCACAGAATGGCTTGGGGTGGAAGAGATCACCAAGTTCCAACCCTTGCCACGGGCTGGTTCCCACCCACTAGATCACTTTAACCCAGGGCTCCATCCAATCTGGCCTTGAACACCTCCAGTAATTCAGTTTAAAAATTGCACACATTTCAGTGCGTATTTTAGGGGAATGAAAGGACATTAAAGTAAATTATGTTAATAAAATTAGTTAGGATGGGAGTAGTCTCCCTGAATTTTACATGGCTAATAGTCAAGATCCTGTGCTGATCACTTACAGTCTCAGAGTGTTGAGAGAAATTAGCAGCTGGAGATGTTCCAGACAGTGATCTAACATCCCACATTAGGCATCTGTCTTTTCAAGAAATGAAATGCTTTCTGCAAGTGATTCTCTCTCCTCTCACCCTTAGTGGCAATGCAAACAACCTAAAAAACCCAGCAGAGTGCCGCACTTCAAATTCAGATGGTAGAAGACTGTTGAGAGGAAACCTGCCACACAATTTCATTTCCAGACCTGGAGAACAAACTGGGGTCAAATACCTGCATACAGATGCCTCATGAATCCACCATTCTTGTGGTACAAGCAATACAACAAGCAATAATCTGGTAAAATATCCACCAAAATGTTAATTCTGTGGCCACAGGCTTACCTGATGATTTTATAGAAGAACTATATGCAATCCCATTGTGCTGCTGACTATCACCAGTTTCCAGAGTTGTAGTTATTACAGGTTTTGGCTTAAATTCACGTTTAGGCCGACTAGATGCTACATTTATTCTGGAACACAGAAAAGAGCGGCAAGAGATTCACTTGAAGGAGCAAATACTCACAAACTTTCCATCCAGGTTCAGTACATTTGCATTTGAAAGGTGAGGAAAAACCTTTCTGCTGTGAGTTTTTGGACTTTTATTAGTTTTTTTGGAGGAGCGGGGTGATGGTGTGAGGAGAAGAAGTTATTCACTAAACGCTGCTCAATTCTAATGCAGTACTTGAGTTTCAACAAGTCTCTGTTTTATTTAATGCTATGGTCCTGCTGACAGAGGTAAAAAGCTTAACAGCCTGAGTCTGAGAAGTGCTGAGCATCCACAGCTGCCACTGAGTTCAGCAGAAGTTCCAGGAATGAGCTGTCTGGAAAGCTCAGCTGTAAATGACATATGCAGAAGCCCAGCCAGGACAGAGGCCCAGGGACTGTATCTCAGATGGTGCATTTTTATTAGAAAAAAAGGGAAATAATCATCTGTACAGCAAATCTGCCACAACACCTCTTCCTATATGTGCATGTGGTCCGACTGAGACCACCTCATCACACTGGCCCTTCAGTTGGGATGTTGCAGGGTATACAGGCACTGCTAATCCTGTATGGTGCTCACATCCATTGCTTCAAGTCTGTTCTCAGAAAAGCCCCAAAGAAGTTATCTGGACTCTGACAGTACTATTAGCCTACACTATGGCAATGCTCAATTCATTTAAGTCTCCTGTTCTCCTTTGCTTTTCTGAGTGATGTACAACAAAGCAGCTTTTTTTTCCTATTAGTATGACACAAAATATCTGGCTTTCCACAGTTCATTACATCACAACTGTGCTCCTAGCCAGCTAGCAAAATCTTTTGTTGCAGAGTTTTGTTATGCCCCATAATCTCAGTGAAAACACACCAACCGCCCAGCAAAGACTCCAAAACAATGTTCAGAAAGTATGCAAGTTTAAAAAAAAATCTACAAACAAACGGAGGCTGTCCTGCTTAACCTCTGCAGATGTGAGGGAGGGAGTCTGCATACTCTCAAAGCTTGCTGGGAAGATCTCATGGTACATAAAGGCTCACAGTTCAGCAATAAATTGCCAGGTTGCAATGGTTTAAAGCAACGAGGTCCAGAAGGGCACAAGGGCACAGCAAGTGTGCATGTGTGAGATGGTGCCACAAGATCTGCTGCTTCAGTGACTTTCCATATTAAGGAACCTGAACTGCAAATGAGGCTCAAAATTTTCTGATGGGTTCAGTCTTACCGGTTTTGCAGCTTGCTCTGCAGATCCTCCAATATTTCTGTAGATTGCTTGTGGTAATCTAGTGCTGCTTCTACAAACACAGCCAACTGGCTAACTTGTTCTACCTGAAATACAGAGAGCAAACAGTTTTAAGGAGCCTGCAGTACATTCAGCTGAAGCATAAACAAACATCATTCAAAACAGATCTGGTATCTCAAAAGACCATGATACCTTGTGGGACTATTGAAAAAGTACGTGTGATTCTATCAAAGAAATTGTCACTTGGAACCTGAACAAAACTGAGGTGTAGCTTCTAGTTCACTAACTCAGGGCTGGTTCCTTAAGTCATTTCCTTTCACAGCGTACAAATCCCTTTTGCTTTCAACTTCCAAGCCAGCTGTCTGTCAACACCCAAGCCTGAAACAGTTACAGTGCACAACCCCTTAGCAGGTGAGAGTGCAGCTTTTCTGATCAGCAATGTTGGGACACATTACACTGTGACAACTCTTGTGACTCAGACCCATTAATGGTTATTAGCCATGTTTATGAACTACAGTTCTGAAATTATCCGCACTTACCTCACTAGATGGCAGCATTTTATATATAAACCAATACTTGAAATGTGATTTATCTACTATTATGCAAACCTGCTTGGATTGAAGAAGTATCAGCCAATCACTCAAGTGTATGAATGCTGAGGAAAGGAAGGATGTGAAAGAGAAAAAAAAAAAGGTAACAAATAACCTCATTCCTCTTCCCGTGATGAAAACTGAAAAGCTCAAGATGCACTACAGTGGAACAATAACAAATGCTTATTTGTTCTCTTCCGTTTTTGTTCTTTTCCTTTAAGACAAGGAGGAGGACAGAGCCCAAGAAGTCCGATATGTTTCCTTTCCACCACATCTTCACATGCTGGATAACAAGAAGGTGTCTGTGAAAGCTTTCTGCAAATGTTTTATGGACCCACGGCAATTTTAAGCTCTACTTTCTCTGCTTTTACTCAGTTGAAAAAATTAATAGAAATTCTGCTGGGACTCCAAGAGAGCCAAACATTGTCACACAGCATACAGAAATTAAATGCACAGAACCAAATTAAGAGCTGATACAATTCCATCTAAGTCGAGAGAGAGTAATGTAAACCAGCTGAGGATAATGCACAGTGTGCCTGGGTTTTTGGATGGGGCGGTCAGAGAAAATAGACAGACAAGGACTGTCAAGACAAGATGAGTGAGAGCAAGGAGGAATATGGAATTGGGGACTGGGAGAAGAAGGAGTGACTGGGAAAGAGCCAGAGAGACTCGTGGGATGAAAAGGCACTTAGCTCGAGGAGCTTGAGACTGGCTGAGTGGGAAAGGCAGGATGATGGATCTGATAAGAAGTGCATGCACAAGTGTCGGTGTGGGAGGTCTGGAACTAGCTGTGTGAAAAGAGAGAGAAAGATGTGAATCAGGACTGAGTCTGGGTGAGGCACCTGGCAACGTGGTTGGGAACCAGAGCACTGAGAACAGAGACTGCAGGGCAACAGAAAAAAAGGGAGACACTTGGGGAACACGGAAGGACAGTAAGGAAGTGACTGCATTTAGCATCTCTGCAAACCCAGTGAGAAAGACTAGAGTTAGAAAAGAAGGCTGGAATGAGAAGTTTGAGGGTGGGAAGCAGGTTTGGTCAGCACAGAACATCAGAAGGAAAGAGCACAGTTTTCTTGAAATATAAACAAAAGAAAGTGGGACTAGAACAAGACCTCACAGGGACATCCAGTTGAACTCCCTCCCAAAGGAAGAATCGATGATACTGGTAAGTCATTCCTGATCAGTTCTCTTGTGGCTTAGATAACTCACTATAATCCATGCACTGCTTCATCTTTGGTTTGGTGCTTTGGCTAAATAAACATTTGAAGCATTTCTCAATTGGTTATGCAAAGAACTATAAAACACATACATTGGCAACCTGGTAGAGCCTACAATGGGACAGCAGGAATAGTGTACTGAAATTGTTTATAGAGGATGTTAAATTTTTGCTGCCTTCATATAACTTGTGCAGGTAAAATGGCAAGAGAGTTTTTGACTTACACACTGCTGTAACAAACGCATCCCCCTCACAAGCAGTTTGGGAGCTACAGGCTAGTTTATAGCTGGTTATTATGCAGTTAGAGAAGTTGTTTGCATTGAAATGATCTCACTTAACAGCTCCTCTTTTTGCTTTTGTCTTTCATATTCCAGTCAAAAAGAAAAAAAACAACGATGGAGACTTATTAGAAAAAAATGGATATCCTGTATTCTGCCTGCAGATAATAAAATGGCCCCTAAAGCATCTACCCAGCTTTCTTTTTGTACAGTTCCATGATTAACACAGGAAGAGAACGCACTCTGCTATTCCTCTGTATGTGCACAGAAGAGAGGATTATCCTAAGGACCACAGCTGCTAATTATTTAGATACAATTTCACTGTGGACTTGGAATCTGAGCCGAAGTTCAAATACCTGAGCACAACCCACATAAACTCGATGCAGTAATTTTTAGAACCAAAATGTAGTTGTAATTTTTAGAGTCCAAATCACCCAGATCTTTCACATCAGTAACAATTTTTTATGCATAAGTGAGCCGCTCCTGCAAACCAGTGCAGGGTACAAATCTCTTGCTCACGGTTTAAGCAGCAGCTCTGTGACTGCGTTAGTCCCCCTTCTTCCTCCCACTCATCTCCCTGCATTCTGTTTGCAGACAGTTCATTGCTCATAGATAATAAAGACACATGAAACCTCTGTGTCAGTCTTGTCTGACCTGCTGAATTCTTGAGTTCTCCCATGTACTGCTGTGCATAACGTTCCTCTCCAAGACAAGGAGAAAGGCACATTCTCCGCCTTCAGTCCCTGCCTCGTATAAAGGATGAAACAAGCTTTATCCAAACCCACATGCATTTCCCATTTGGATATATGCAGTAAACAAAAACGGAGGACAGACTTACATCATTTTCTAAGAAATTGAACATGCTTCTTTCAGCTAGTTCCTTTGACTCCTCAAATTTTTCTACTGCTTGTTTAACTTCTTCATCTGGTATCTTTCCAAGACGTTTCTTTTTATAATCATAATCCAAACGCCGTCCTTCTAGTTTCTTCAAATGGTGCTAAATAAGACAGAGCATTTAGGAGAAGGTTCAAATGGGATAAACCCATACAAACTCATTGTGATTTAAGGAAGTTTCAGTTATGGATGTGATTACAGACATATGCAGAATCAAAAGAAACGCCAGGCTGAGATTATCCAGCCCATCCCTTTGATCTAAGGCAGCATCAGGTATGTCTAGGACTGCATACGTGAATGCAATTTTAATGTGTATATACATTGAATAAACAACCATCTGCTAAGACTCAGGAAACTCGCTACCTTGATTTGCTAAACTTAGACATCCAGCTCTTGGAATGGACTTTACTAAAATGTACAACATCTCAGATTGGATCCTGCTTCTAATTTAGAACATCTGAATGTGCCACTCCCTGCCTCCTCTGTTCTATACTTAATTCAATTTTACCTCTTCTATTATACTCAATATGACAGCTAACAGTTAAAGAGTCATTTTCTCTTCTCATTCCCTAGGCAGTACTCCAACACATCTTATATTCTTGCTTTCTTCGTTAGGTGTCAACTTGACACTTTTATCCGACATCACTATACAAGCTTTTTGTTGCAAAAATCATGGGACTGACAGACTTACAGAATGGGCTGAAAGTGACAGTAAAAATGCTCATTAAAGCTAACATCAAACAATTTATTTCTATCAGTTCAGAAGAACTACAACTGAAAACAGTTATGTATTGTAAGAGACAGCTACAGATATTAAGGCACAATTACTACCTTTTGCTATGTTTTTCACCTCCATTTACACGTTAACAAATAAACCAACTTTCGTTTCTACATTTCATCAGGGTTTCAACTTGCTTATTACCAAAGTCTATTGGAATCAACAGACTCAGACAAGACTGCCTGGCTTTCTTTTGAATTGTCACTTTGTAAACAAAATCCTACTTAAAAGGTTAAAAATACATTCCTCAGAACCCTATATTTTTTCCAACAGTGGAAATCTTTTCCCTCAGCAATTCATGGCACTTTTCAGATCATTCTGTGATTGCTCTGAATAACCTTCTTCAACAGCCATATACAGCCTCTATAATAAAGAGTTTTAGGTGACAGAGGCAGAGGATAATCACTCACAGTAAATCGCAGCCTACTCGTGTTCAGAACAATTAATAACAAATATTGGTTAAAACAAAACAGTAGAAAAGTAAGAAATATAGTTTTCTTCACTACATTCTTGTACTGAATGTATAGACAATATAGCAAATTGAGCAAGCTAGACCATGGTGAAAAACAGCCTGAGATTGATTTTAAGCAGATCTCAATGCTGTTTTGCTAGAGACATAAGCTTAAATGCAATGACATTTATTTACCTTTAGGCATCCAAAAAAACCTCTCAGAGAACTAAAGCCTGATTGACTCTGATGATTGGTAAATGAAGCTTTACTCTGGAAAAACTTACCCCGATCTCTTTTAAATCCTTGTCCTGCAATAACTGTAGGGGATCAATGAAATTTTGTTTGACATTAATATCAAGCGAGTCCTTCACTTCTGCCATTTGTTTCATGCTTTCACCAGCATCCAGCAGCGCAAGGCCTATGGTAAAGAACATGCTACTTACATCTCAATATATATGAAACAACAAATGCGTCTTATAATAAAACTCAAGTAGGCATCTTTGCATTTGCTGTAGTCCCTTGAAAAGTAAGAAATAATGCACTTGCTTTGCTCCTACAGAAAATGAGTACTGGAAAATTCTGCTCCAAAGCATATTCTGTGTTCCTCTCCCCGTCTCCCCTTAAGCCCTTCAGGAAAAAAACAAAACAAACAAACAAAAAAACCAAACACGTCTTATAATATAGTTCTTTCAAGGAGGTATTTTTGTGTCTGCTGTAGGCCTTTGGAAAATAACTGCCTTCCTCTCTCCCTCCTCCACCTCCTCAAGAAAACCTTTGCTTCTCAGTAAAAAAACATTTTTATTTAAAGGTTAAGCAAAAAAATACATTGCATCTACGGATCACTCTACATTATTTAGCTTTGGCAACTTAGAAAAAAAATATTTATCTTAATATCAACCTTGAAACAGAATTCGTCAAAGTTTCAATCCACCTGCAACAGAAGTGGACACGGAAGCGTTGTGTATTATTAAATCAATCGTTCCCTAATCACTGTACTTAGCTTTCTCTCTTACCTGGATTAGCTATTTACACAGGTTATATCACTGAGTAATATTCTGCGAAGAACTTTATATGGAAATATTCTCAAAGGAGGTACGCAAACTCACCAAACATAGAATCATCGCCAAGCTCTCTGCCATACCGTATCATGCAGTCTCCTAGGAGTCCTTCTGTCTGAGGATAGCCTGTGGTTTTAACTTGTCCTCTGATCTTTGACATAGTGTTCAGCATTCCCAGCTTGGCTCTGTATGCTAAAAAGGACATGAACAAATCACCAAAAGTTATAAAAACAATTTTAAAATTAATATATTTAAAGCAATAAATCATTTAACAAACAATCTCCCAGAGCAAGTCACTAAGCTGGTTTGTAGATCCACTTTTGTTATCAGTATTTCATAGTCAAAAGTTGAAGTAAGATTCTATTCAACAGTACAGGTCATATGAAATTGCTTTATTCCCAGCTGGACGGGCAACACTTCTCCAGACAGATATATTGTGGGAATGCTTGCCAAATTTTGCTGATATTTGCCAATATTCACATTCCCTTGGGTATTTCTGTTTGTGAACTCTATTAAAAACACTGCAAAAAGCAAACACAGAATGGGCTCATATAAGCACAGCCAACGCCAATTTCATACTCTTGCTTGTGAGGGTTCTGTAGGACTTTTTTTTTCCCACTTTTTTATTGGTTCCACTACTCAAGACAGTAATTTTTTATTTTTGCAGAAAGGACAGATACATGCAAATTAACTTATTTTTAGGCTGCTCATATCACGACAAAACCATGCAGTTATTCTTGGAATGTTTTCCAGTCTACTCCTATTATCACTCAATAGCTTCTTCAACACAGTAATAGTCAAGGGTAGGGCATTTCCCAAGGAATGTGGGCCATGGATGGTGACTAGCCACATCTTGAACATCCTCGCTGGGCCTTGCTGAAGTGCTGAATACTCTCATCCTTTTGTGGGCACAACCCATTAAATGCTTCTTCTGTTGACGTTAGCAACCTATTGAACTTCTCTGGGGATGCATCTTGTAAGGTACCCAGAACAAACAGCTATCTCTGAAGTCATCACATTTAGCTGACTAAATGCGAATTCAGTCAGTTCTCAAAAAATGAAAGTTCTTCCAACAGATGGTTTGGACAGTAATCCAAGCTCCACAGGTGAGGTTCTCTAGGACATCCAGAAGCCTCCCAGTAATTACCTAATCAGCTTTTATCCACTTAGGATAAAATTCGGAGCAAGAAGTTAATTTTCAGCAAAATCAGACCCCTACTGTTACTACTCTACCTGGATTTGGCTGAAGATACTCTGTGGATTTTGACAGAAGCTCTGCTACAGCTTTATTTGTAACATCAATTTTCTGAAAAAGAAAAGTAACAAAGTTAGTAAAAAGCAAATCTATTACTAGAAATTTTATAATTTGATTATTCTAGCTGCTTATGAAAATATATTTAAAATAAAGCAAATCTGGTACCTTAAAATAAATAGCCACACCACAGTTTGTGACAAGACTTCAGCAAAAATATATGAATTGGCAGTCACCACTCGGAAGGAGGAAAGGTTTATATTACAAAGGGGGTATCTACTTATCTTTCAGGCTCAACAGTCTTGCATGCTGCTTATGCATTCCAGACTACACTTTTCCTGCCAGCTCAACAGTCGTTACTATGACTGTTTTTCTCACCAGGTGAAAAAGATCAAAAATATCCTAGCTCATAGTCTTGGGGTCAGGGATATTTAAACCAGAAGTTTATGCTGTCTTCCCATTTATGTTTCTAGAATGCTATAAAAACCCTGTATCTGCATTGTTTCTCTTTTCCCGCAATAGCAGAATGTTGAAAAACATGTTGCTTTCCTTACCCTTTCCATCTCTTGAAATTCTTCATCTAATTTCGTTCCTTCTGCTCCGCTTATCTTTTCACTGAACAGCTGTAAAAAGACAAATTAAACAACAACAACAAAAATGCATTATTTTTAGAGAATAAACATCTCTGAGCATCACAAGAAGTCACTCCAGACCAGAAAATATGCAGCAACCATTTGTAACAACTGTGCAAGAGAAGAGAAGCCTTCCTCTTGGAAACAAAACATCGATTTCAATAGAAACAAAGAGGTTTGATATGAATTTACAAAAACTTCACTAAAGTGACACTGCTTAACAAAAAATGACTTCTCATGCTTAACAGTTTGTACCCTAAAGCCACAGCCAACACAGCGTATTTCAGACACCGTGACCAGAGTGTGAGAGTAACCCTTTAGGGCACATTTCTCCAGCTCTACCTCTGAGAGCATTCTGGCGCCGTATGCCATTAAGTCTAGGGATAAACTCCCATTCTTCTTGATGGGAATTATGCACTGTGCAGTGCTGCGGACGGAACAGACTTGTGAAAGCTGCTGCACTGTGATCACTTGCGTGACTGAGCACGTTTATGACACTGAAAACAGGAATGCCATATTCTTCAAAAACTCTGAGCAATAGTTTTAAATAGAGGATTGCAATAAACCTTCTTCTGACGGCTATAATGTTATCCAACTTTTGTATGAAAAGCTCCAGGCCATCAGACAGCAGTTTGGTCCCAGGTCACGGCTAGGAATCAGCACTCAGGCAGCACTCCACTATCTGCTTCCTGCAGTGCATGGCACCTGCACTGTGACAGAATGAAGAAAAAACACAACACCAGGCAGACCTGTGTGAAACTGCCTCTGAATCATCACTGAACTGTGAGACATGGTAGAACACACATTCACCAAGTATCAAACACAAATCCCTATTTTTGCAGGAATTACCCTGGTAGATGTTAGTTTTAATGGACTCTTATCACTGACCGTTTTTCAGCATGATGTAAAATCCAGGCCTAACTCCTCAACTGCTGGCATTTCCCAAACCTGCCCCCAATCAAGTGTTTTGCTCATCTTCAGCACCTTCTAAAAGTGAAGGTATCTCACTGAATTAAAAAGACCTCAGGGACTTGCATAATGTGAAAACAGGTCAAGGCTCTTTGCAGCACAGTGCTTCTCTTCTGCATGGCAGCCTGCACCGCACAGGTGTGCTGGGAGCACGCTGCCTGGCCAAAACCCAGCAATGAGCTGACGAAGCAGAGCTGGGAGCTGACCTTGCACCGGTATCACTGCTACCACACAGCCAAAAATTGTATCTGCTTAAGGGAAAAATGTGAGCTGAGAGACAACCACAGTGCTAATTACTTCTTTAGGACTCGTGATTGTTATGCTTAATATGCTGAAGCCGTCTAGAAACATTAAGAGATTATTTATTTTCCAGAGCACTGACAGAAAAAGCACAAGAGCAGACCAGAGATGAAGATGCCCAAGTAGCAATGAGTCCTTACAGCCACCACCTTGCTGCTGCAAGGCAGCACTGCAGAGAAGTGACCCGAGGTCATGTGTGAGGGGACACTGCCCAGATCTCTGCGGGTGCATCTGAGGATAAGGGCTAAGATGGAGAGAGGTGCTCTTACAGAAGGTGAAGAGCAGCCCAGTAGAAACTGTGCAACTTCTCAATGCTGGCACTGCATCTCTTTTCTGTGTAATGTAAATTCCTAAAATTATCAGCGCTATTTTCCACAGCCTCACACATCCTGCTTCTCCAGCAGGCAATGAGCAGATCTGTGGTTTCCTGACACCTCTCATAGAGATAGATCCCTTCCAGCGGGCCAGGGGCACTGGGGGAATTATCCTTCTTCAGCTGAAGTTGAGAAATCCACATTCAGTATCAACCCATAACTGTCTCATTGCAAATAATCATTCTGTGTGTTGGCAAAGGATAAATGCAGTGAGGTAGCATGATTGCTCGACTATGAAAGGATAATTAATAATAAATTACTGCTCCAAATGACTACAACAATTAAGCGTCCCATTCTTGGGAAGAACTGGACATTCCAACAAGAAGCGCAGTGAAGAGGCAGAAAGTTCACCCACTAATGGTATTGACAGAGAGCAAATAAACAAACAAAGCCAAACTACTTCACTGAGTCACTGAAAAACCGTCGTCTTCCTGTGCTGTTGCTGTTTTTGCCAGGACCACAGCTGCTGTGCTAAGGCACCCACTGGGAGCAGGGCTATGCTGCCAGACAGGCCATGGCACAGGGCCGCGGCCTGCCCGCCCCCTGCCTTCACCTGCTCACACACTGCCCTGCAGGGGTACTGTTGGTTTCACTTCTGAAACGCTGCAAAACTCCTCGCGGTGTTTGAAATGGGTTACATTTAGCGTCACCCACAAAGAGAGAAATTATTTGCAGCAGCCCCGAGTTGCTCCTTGCAAGAGGATCTCTGGGCTTGCTGAACCTGCAGGGAGTGAGCAGAGTGCCTAAGTCAGGTCCAGAAGGTCACAGAACAGCTGAGATTTCTGTGCATCAGCTTTCAGAGAGCAAGAGACGTTCTGCATCTATAATCACAGAATCATAGAGCAGCTTAGGTTGAAAGGGACCATAAATATCATCGAACTCCGCCCCTGCCATGGGCTGGGTGCACCCCCCTAGCTCAGGCTGCCCAGGGCCCCATCCACCTCAGCCTTGGGAACCTCCAGGGATGGGGCACCCACAGCCCTCTGGGCAGCCTCAGCCTGGGCCTAGAAGAGCTTAAGTGGATATCTACCGACCAGCAGAGGCCCTGAGCAGCCTGCTCTGAAAGGAGCTTCACATGGGAGGCTGCAGCAGAGGCTGCTGGAGGGCCCTCCCAACAAACCTGGCTGATTCTAAAACTGCACTTACAGGAATGTGCAAATGTAACTGCCCAGACTGATCCCTTACAGTCTACAAACTGTTCTGAGCTTCTGACAGTAAAAATTGCTGTGAAATTCTAGTGAATATCATTAGATTTTACCACTTCAGCTTATCTCATATTGGTATTATCAGAACTTGCTTTACTATTCTCACACAGAAACACAACAGATTTTTCTCTGATCATACTGAATTTAGGAGTTGTGAAACTTGTACTACCATTCTTCCAATTAAAAGTCATAAGATAAATTAATTATTGAAAATGGATGCACAATACAGACAGCTGCTGAGCTTTAGTTCTCTATCTGCTAAGCACTGTTTACATGCATTGTATCAAGCTGCAAAATGCTTTGAACTTAAGTAAAAGCATGCCAACTACAGAGTGGTGTAATTACGAAGGAATATCTATCAGTTTTTATGTGACAACTTATCAAAGGCAAAACTGCTGCTGCCACATAAAGCGCGTACTTTGTGGGAACTTGAACTTATCTGTATAGGAAGAATCCTGATCTTCACCTCCAAATTAGGGAACCAGGTGCTATGGTGCTGAACCCCTGGATGGGGACAAAGCCAAAACGTTGGGCTTCTGAAAAACACAGTTCACATTACAGTGGCCACTATTACCTTACTGCTCCTTTGCTGGGCCTGAAGCTAATACCATTCATCAATCATATTTCTGGCAAAGCTCATTAGGGTTCCTCCAGATCAATATTTGTGCCCAGAGAATGGCTCCATACCTACGAAATGATAAAGATTTCTTCTTCTCAGATGTTGGTGCAACTCCCTCCATCACACTTGGCCTGCTAAGAGTTAGTGAAGTAACACAACAGCGAACTGCCATGTAGCAATTCACTACAAAACTTGTAAGCTCTGTAAGATAGACGACCTTTCTGAATGAAGAAACAGTACAGTTTGTACACAAATGATCCTTGGCTGTTTCTTCTTGCTAGATCCTACTCCTCTTTGTAGTAATGAAAAATTGAACAGGATGTATTAGATAATCTAAAAGTCGCTTATGGGCTCATCATGGAACTTTCTGGGAAGGCAAACCTGAGAAAAAAAGGGTTTTGGAAAAAAAAACACTTCAGCTATTCCGATTTCTACTTGAGCTCTGTATATCCAACTACTGGTCAAAATGCAAACTGCAGTTTTGTCACGCAGTCTTAAAAACATGCAAATATTTATCTTCTAAGGAATTTATATTCCAAGAAATTCTGAGATAACATTTTTTCCAAAAACATAATATCCCAATTTTATTTTCACTTCTCCTTGTTACTTCAATTTCTTTGAGATACGTAATTTTCTAGTCTTATTTCTTCTCTCTTCTCATCTCTTCTCATAATGAAGCAAGAGTCTAGCACAAAAACTATCTTCTGTTTAAACTGAAGTCTATGCCTCAACAAAACTGAATGAAAAGATCCTCAAGGTTCTATATAATTTTTCAGTCCTTTTTATTTGATGTTAAGACTTATACTTCTACCTGGACAAGAATGGTGAACTTCTCCACTCTCATATGGGCTATGGAAATGAACTTCAGAAAAAATGCTGCCTTTTTCAATGCTTTCTACATTGCATCCACTAAATTTAAATTACTATTCTCTTTCATATTTTGCTAAGGAAGGTTACTGAATGTCAGAAACTGCCAAAAATATTGCAGACCAACAGAGAGCTGATAAAACTCTCAAAACAATTACCCTATTTTTATATATATATATATATATCCACTGGGTATTTTGTAACACAAGTTAATACCATTCTTACCAAGCCAATAAATACCCGCACACATGCTCTGACCTTCTTTTTCACTTGTTGTGCCTTTGTTTTGCAACAGATGATTGAACCACCACAGGGTTTTTTTGTTCTTGAACTCCACTTGTTTCAACAGTACCTGAGTAAGTCCTTAATTTGCCAGCAGTTATCTTGTCTGTAACTGGCCACAAAATCATCAAAAACTATTTAATGATTGAAAGAAAGGTATGGTATCCTATTAAAGACCTGAGAGTTTCTAATGATCCTTCAGCAAGTAACAGCATTTATTTTGTTCTGAATCAGTTGTGGAAATTATCTGTTGAAACTTTAATGGGATGGAAAATTCCTTCATTTGTCATAAATATGCACAGTATCAAGCCCATGAGGCAAAACCTACATTTTAAGGCAGAAAAATCTTTTAATGAAAAAGCCAAAGCTATGAAAATACTTTCTCTGTAAAAACGGAAATAAGCAATCAATTGGGAAAACTAGCAGATTCATCCCAAAGTTAATACAGAGAAAGCCAGGAAATATTGTAACTATATGACTGCATTTCCCACAGAAATGTATTACTGGGCCAAAGTGCACAAATACATTAAGGCATATCTTTAAATACAGTGCTCAGTACAAAATACTACATTCCAGTATGGTTAACACATAACAGCTATGCTTCTCTTAATAAATCATCAAAACTTTCAGTTCTTGCCCTGAAGCCACGTAATTGTTTTGTTTGGTGTTAAGCTGTTACGCACAGAAGATTTAATGCAACATGACAATACTAATGGCTTTCTGAAGAACCTTATTAAATGATACGCCTATCATAAACAATGGTGAGAGTAAGGTGGCTGGCAGGATTTCTTCTGGCTGAAGTAGAATCTCCTTGTAGTGTTCAGCCTCCTGACAGGAGAGATTATTTTTTTTTCCTTTCCCACAACGCTCATTCAGATTGCAGAACCAAGATGCCAGACTTTCTTCCAGATCAAAAGTAGTTTAACTTCAAATATCTGTCATTCTGTTTTGTGTTTCCAGGCTCCTCTACAGTGCGACATACATTTGCTGTTTCTCCACCTTCCCATTGCCCCGCACTGAGAAGCCATATTAAGATGCACATTTTCAACACAGACCTAAACAAAGAACAAAAGAGACAGTGCTCTTTGCTCCTAGAACAGCAGCAGGGGATGCCTACACCAAGCAGGTATGAGAACAACGGCCTCTTCAGACGTCTCGTCCTGCACAAGGAATGTCCCAAGACAGGGCCAGCAGCCGTGCAGAAACAAGGAACCCAGAGCCACCGAAAGCAGAGGATCATCTCCAAATGAAAATGGAAACTCTACACCTAAACAAACATTTTCTCAGGCTCTTGGAAAAATACAAGAGGGAAAAAAAGTCAGAATACAAAAATGTACCTGAGGACATTCTTTTAGTTGTATTGACATAGCTCATGCTACCCAAATGCTTTGGAGAAAATCCAACCTCTCATTTCAGAGGCTAAGCACTAAACAATGGCAACAACTCTTTTGTTGCCTCAGTAGTTGTGTTTTCAAAGAAAACAGGAATATTATTGCTCTGATATACTTGAATGAAAAGATTTACTCTGCCCCCAAAATAAATAAGGGGTGTTCTACAAAGTGCAGTTTGCAAATAGTGAACACCCTGGCTTACCTCCAGCAAATCAGTTACACTTGTACTTAAACAGGTGTTTAAGTGCATTGTAAGATCAAGACCAGAGTGCTCAGTACCTCACTGTATCAGCTCAAAGGGCCAGCATCTCTTCAAGGAATACTTCACAGCTCTTTCTTCTACTAAATTTCAGCCAGCAGCAGCACGGATTTCTCCAGAGCACTCGAGGAATTAGTCACAATGATTTCTGACAGCAACAGAGAGAAGTGTTTTTTGAAAAAAAAAAAAAAAAAAACAAAAAACAACCAAGAAGCTAATGGGGCCCTACTGCTGCCAAATCCTAATAATGGAGGGCAGGAAGCTGCCCCTGAAAATCAAATGCTTGTTTTTGCTTTCAAGGCCATGTCAGTGGTATAAAATATCTCTGAAATCAACAGTACTCATACATGGATGTTTAAGGAGCAAGGGTAACAGTTCATATATAATTCTAAAATGTAATAAAATGTTTCTGAATGTGAGACTGTATGGGAACTGCTGAGTCATGGCCTGAAGCACTGATTGAGCACCTGGAGGAAAGACCCAGTCAGCCCTGGGAGCGCAGGTGAAGGCAATTCACTGTGTGACCGGAAGGGGTGCAGCCAGGCTCCACTCCTCTTAGGCCTCATTTAAGGGCTGACTGCCACTGAGGAAGGATCTCTTTCTGGAGACCCCTCCACAGGTGAGCGATCTACTTCCCTTCCCTTGTAGCACCTTGTTATTGTGCCAGTCCTTCCACCTCTTTTGTAACACCTTTTCCATCATGTTGGTCCTTCTGATCACTACAGAGACATTAACACTAAGAATTACAATCATATTTGCAAACAAAGATTAAAACATTATGGCAGTATCTACTGCAGAGTACAGTTTTATATGAATGCAAGGAGACAGACAGAAAGGTGTTACATACAACGGAATGATTCTCTTGTAACTCCCCATCCATCATGAACAGCTGAACCAGTGCTTCAGAGGAATACACCCATGGCCACAGGAGTTCATGTCCCAGCATTTTACCAAAGAGCTCTATTCCCAGATATTCCAAGTAGAAATAGAAAGTCTGAGCTAGTATGTGTCTGTAGTTCAAGGAAAGCTCATGGCTATGCTCACAGTCCTGAGGGCATCTGAGCTTCATTTAGGGATTTGTGATGGATCCACCAGCAAATCCTGTCCCAGAAACAAAAATCAAAATACCAAAGAGGTATGTAGGTTTTAAGTATATATATGGGTAAGGCAGTTAAGAAATAGAGAGATGTGCTACATTTGAGGACTTGCTAAGATAAGTTTCATTAAAAATTTCTTAAACACTAATTTATAAAAATACAATTTATCAACACAAAAAATAAGAACTGAGTTCCACTCCGTTTCAGGAGCACACTTTTGTAGAAATTCCATTTTGTACTAAAAACAAACTCAAAACAAACAAACAGACCCTCTATAAGGACATCAAAAATCTCACGGGACTGTTTCCCAAGAAAAACGTTACCTTCTGTACAAAGAAATCTCTGAAGCATACACACAAAGTTCAACAAACAAACAGTACCAGCAAAACATTTGTATTCATGAGGGACGTTCTTATCCTCATGCATACATACAAACCCTTGATTTTGTTATTTGTAGATTCTGATACAAACAGGACCGATGAGGTTGGAATAGATTATTTTTAGAAGGATGGATGAATTGAGGTATATAAGCATAAGACAAGCAAAGAGGAACAGCAGGGACTTCTGTCTGTTTGTGACTCGCTGGGAACAGGGATCTGCAGATCTCCTTCACAGTGACATTCTGGTGTGACATCAAGTCAGCCATGAGCACTTTGCCCATACAGGTTCCTTGTAGAGCCAATCTTCCACAGCCAGGCATGATCCAAAACATAGGGAAAGTCCACACAGCAGGCAGCTGTAACCACTGCAGACAACCCTACAGCTGCCAGCATCAGCAAGAATGGACTCAGTCCATCAGAACACCCCATGCATTCTTAAAAAAAAAATCCCAATTGACAACATGGAAGGCAAGGCCTGCAGCTGCCATGCTGAGTCAACCAAAGCCGCAGCAGCTGAGCTGCAACAGCACAATTCTGGCAATGGCTCAAAAGTGGCAGCTCAGCTTTATTAGAAAGGAAACTCAAATTGTGCAAGCCTTGTATTCTGGATCAAGAAAGCCCTGGCAAGCACTTGTACCTGTAGCAACATTTGAGCGATTCCATCCTTGCTGATACAGGAGTTTCGGCAGGCAAACTAGAAGCACCTCACAGAGATAACCCACATCATCTCTTTCAAAAAAAAAAATATATATATATATGTCTAATCAGCTGATCAATTAAAGGTTCTGCTGTAAAATTAATGGTGCTAGAAACTCACAGCAATGCAATAAGGATTCCCACTGACTTTAATTCTTTTACACACAGTTTTTCTACAGCACTTAGTGTGATCTCCCCTAATTTAAATCAATTCATGTGAATAAGAACTGCTGAAGACACCTAAGGATATCTTAAAACATACTTCATCAATCCAAGATTTATTTGCATAGGAAACCGTGCTGAAGAAGAAATATGCACCGAACACAAGAATGTTACATAAATGAGGTTACTGGGCGAGGAGTGCCACCTTTCCTAGAGGAAGGATTTACACAAGTGGAAAAAAAAGATGAAAAGAATGTTAAGAGTGCAATGAGCTGAACAACCAACAAGATTTTGCACAGTTAAAATAAAAGCTTCTGCCACCTGGGAAATTATCACAACAGAAGTTTTTCAGAAGAGAAGGGCACGCTGCTTTGACAAAACTAATGAGTGCTTCCCATAGAGATCTGCTGGTATCGTGCATATGAAAGGGCCATTTCTACAAGTTCCTGGCATCCTTGCCATTCTTTCTGCTGTCATAACCAAGATGCATGAAATATTTTTTGATTACTGTTCTTTCAATCAAAATAAAAGGAAACAGATAAAAGAATAGCAAAGGTCTGAGCAGTCCTGGGAGATTCTGTGGAGGTGATTTGGAAAATCCTCACCTCTAAAGAAACCAGCGAACAACGCAGCAATACCTTGTGCTCTAAGGAAACAGTTACAACTGATAAAGTGACATGAAGTGACAGGAATTAAACAATTAAGTTGGGGTGAAAACAGTACAGTGTGCCAGTTGTGGTCCTGAAGTTTATGAAATCAACAGTGACCTCCAATTAAGTATTCTTTATGACTCTGTTTGCTACTTGCTGTATCTTTAAAAAAAATCAGTTTTTTTCACATCTACTTTGACAGCTATACTTGGATTTCATCCCATACAACGCCTATGCTCTAATTTGTTTCTCACACGTAATATTCCATGAAACCTCAGATAGTACGTTATAGCTCTAACACTCTTTCAAGTTGTTCTGCAGAAAACTAGACACAAGAAGTCTGTGCCAGCAAGAGAATCTGAAGTAGAGTCAAGAATGCTGGTGCTTACTCTTACTTGGTCAACACTTAAATCCTGTACTGCAGCCGACCCAGCGAGTGCTCAATCAGGCAGCCTTTTAATTAACTTTATTAACAAAACTTAGCCAAAGTATGGGTAAATACAGACTGTGTAATCTTGACTTTTACAAGGAAGCCTGTACATTGAGAATTGTGCTTATTTTTAGTTCCAGATTCCAGGCTTTCTGCTTTAAGCAGGAACCACATATCAGCCGCTATAGGTTTTGATGTTCCAGGAAAAGTGAGGAGCAAGCTGGTACAGACTCAACCGGACATTTAAGCATCTAATATGCCAGGAATTTAGGGGCAGAAATGGAAAGCTAAGTACCTGATTGAATTTGAGGTAAACTGATGCTTTTGGCCACACAGTAAACAACCGGTAATTCCTCAGCTAGAATGCCAGCATCAGATCTCCATTCTTTGCCCTGAAGAATGCCATCTTATGATTCTGATTCTATTAAAATAAGAATAGAACCAAAAATGATAGGAAAGAAAAACACAAGCAAACCAGCAGTTCTGAAATAACTCAGATTGGGATGGAATGCTATTTCCTACCAAACTCAGTGTGTTTTTGTTTCAAAAGAGTAGAATTAATCAACAGCTTTCACACTTGCACATGAAACCCAAGAGGCATTAGGGATACAGATGCTTTTGAAAATCTCACCATGTGTTTATCTAAATCTCAAGGCATTTAAATACTTCTTAGAAGTCTGGTCGTGAGACTCAGAAGCACCCAACTCAAAACACTGCCAAAATATGGGCTCTGTTTAATTTCAGATTCAAGTCATAAAAAGCTGACAGTGGCTAAACTAACAACTACTTTATTATTATTATCCCTTAATGCCTTCTTTTTAAACAATATTTTCTCCTTGTGTTTCTTCTACTAAAGCATAGCAGAGGGTTCCCTTATTTATGATCATAAATAATGCCTGCACAGGTGGCAGGTACATGTTTTTTTTAATATTTAAATAACGTATGTAGACACAGCTTAGAAGAACTAGAAGCAATAGAGGATGTGAAGTAATAATTTTGACAATCTGCAAACATGTTTCCATAAAAGTAAACTACATGTTTAAAAATTACACTCCAGAAGAAGGATGACTTGTACAACAGAGCTCTGATCGATGGCTCGCGGCTCATAAGCTCTCTGCTAGGTCACATGAACAGACACGTTTCTGCAAAGAAACACCATGTGATTTGATGGCAATCCTACCTATGCAAGAGGTACGTGTAACAATATTAAACTATAACAGTTGTTTCATTTTCTATACCATTCTTTTCCTGCAGTGGATTCAGTAATTTCTTCTGGGAGTCTCCTGCCCCTCCTCCTTTTGTTTCCTCTCAAATCTCAGTCATCTGCACTAGTACAATTAGCTCAGCTTGGCACTTTTCTTACTTATATCCCTAGTGCCAGAGTTAGAAGAATAAAGCTTTACAAGAAACTGTGGCTGCAATTATAACTCTGGAAAGGGTTAAACATTTAGCGCTTCAAAGTCAATTCATTTGAAATCCTATTTAAAATATTAGCACTTAAATTTTATATTTTATTTGTGAACCTGTAAGAATTTAGCTCTATTTTAACTAAGGTTTGCTGCAAATTCTCCTTTCAGCTGGAGGATCCCAGCCTCCAAGCCTTGGCAAGAGGAGGCCCATGGATGTGCCAACCATCCTCTGACAGCCAGCACAGCTCCGAAACTGGAAAAGGGGCACAGGAATGAAACGTGTCCCTGCCAGGGATGCGAGCAGTCCAGTGCATTCCCTAGACAGGCAGAACCAGCTGGGTTCCCACAGAGCCCCACTGACAATTAAAGGCTTGCTGAAGACCAAGTAGAAAAATTGGGCAAAGGGAAGCAAAACTGGTGCCTCCCTTTACCACAGAGGTTAAATCAGCACCACAAATGCAAATTCTAGGGCCAAAATCTGGCCTTTGTTAGAGTACCACCATCTTCACAGAACTGCTCAAAAACTGAAACAAGAAGCAGGGAAAGGGCGAGCAAGTAAATCACTTTACCACAGACAGCTATTGTGTTACACGCAGTTCTGTGCCAGGGGCAGTCAGTCCTGCTAAGGTACTAAACCCCTGCATCACGTTTTCCTGGCAGCCCTATTTGCATGTTCTCCTCGCATCCCAGTACATAATTGCAGAGCTGTCACTTCCCCCCATCTCTTGAGTGTTTCTTTTTAGCTTTGTAGATTTTCTCTCTCTGAGAAACATTAAGCAAGCCAAGCACTGATCACTGGTAGCTCTGCACATCTTTCTTTCTCCCCATCACCATTTAAATGAGAAGTCAAGTCCCCTTTCTATACTTTTTGTACATTCTTTGTACATTTTAGGGCTAGTAATAAAAATATTCATCCCTTAAATTCACCTCTTTGCTTTCCAGTTTAGTCTCTTTCCACCAGTACTGTTTTTCCATTTAGTCAGTCCTTCTCCTAGTTGCCTTACCCCCCTACATGACTTCTCTCTCTTTGCCATAGGTTTCTTTGAGTTTCCTTTCTGTTATGGTGCACACTTCTCTCTGTCCATGGTATGTGTAAGCCCCTGCTCTGACCCCCAAAAAATCATATGCATAAAAAGAAAAATAGATCTTTCTTACTAATTTTCTTCCACAAATAGCTCTTTAAATAGGTGGCTTCATGAAACAGATTCCAGGATACTGTAGGTTTGGTGCTACATCCATCTAGAGTCCATTCTCCATTGATGCTCAAGCACAGCTCACACACAAAACACTGACACCACTGAGCTACAGAAATTTCAAAAGAAATGAAGATTTTTCTTACATTGAAGCCAGTAGGATTGGACTGGAATAAAGAGGTGCTGGTGTAAAATATAAAGGCTGATTTTGATCACAGCAAGTTTTTGGTCTTATTACCAGCTATTTGTTTTTGCACTATATAAGATGGAGACAAAGTTATCAGCACAGCCATGTCCCAACTACCTGTCATAGTGCTCCAACAACACGCCCTGCTGCGTGACCTGAGGGCTTGAATGTCAGGCAACAGCAGTTCTCTAGCGTGCAAGCCTGGATGCAAGTAAAGCACTTCATTCCAGCTTCAGAGCAAGACTCAAACCAAGCTTAAACAAACAACACTGTTTTTCTTCCTTGTAAACAAATGGGGAAAGCCAGCTTACTACACGCGGCTTATGCTTTTGTACGGTTAATATTCCTCATTTACCTTCCAAAAACAGCTGGAGATTAGAGCCATTGCAGCAAGATTTGTTTTCCTTTTTCTAAGTGGTTCCATTTCATTTTGGGATACACATGCATTCACAATAAACTGAAACCAAACCAAGTATTGCTGAGCTACCACAGTCTCCAAGCAAAACACACCGATCACCATTTCTACATTTATTTTAAAGTTACTTTTTCTGCACCTTCATCCCACAGCATATTGCCACTGCAAATACAGCAGTACCATTTCCTACGACTGCAGGTCACAGTCAGTAGCACTAACAACAGTGATACAGACAGGGCAGGAAGAGAAGAGCTTTGCTTCTTGTTATGCTGTTGTTCTTACAGTTTCTAATATTTTCACAATATATCTTGTTTGGGACAGCAAAGTGCCCGTTCATTTCTTTCTTAGAAATATGTTCAAGGCTTATCAGACAGGTGCCTGTGTACCTTTCAAAATACCACACATCCTACAGCAACATCCACATAAAATATTGCTCAGTATAAATTCCTTGACGCACTCTGTAACTGGAGATAAGATGAACTCTTTCTGTTCCAGCACACCATAAACATATTGGTTTGTGTTTGCATATGCATACTCAAGGGATGAAAGACAGGTTCAGAATATTATATTACTACTTTCGCTACCATATTTTTTTCACTATAGTATTGTTTTTAATGACAATGAATGACATAAATCAGCAAAGGAACTCAAGGAACCTGCACTACATATATATATTTATTTATTATAAATAGAAAGCTCATTTATATATTCAGGTGGGATATTAGGAAAAATTTTTTCTCTGAAAGAGCAGTTGGGCAGTGGCACAGGCTGCCCAGGGAGGTGGTGGAGTCACCATCCCTGGAGGTGTTCAAGAACCGTGGGGATGTGGCACTGAGGGACATGGTTAGTGGGCAATATTGGTGGGAGGTGGATGGTTGTACTTGATGATCTTGGAGATCTTTTCCAACCTTAATGATTCTATATTTAATGATTTTCCAACCTATGATTCTATATTTATGTATGCTGACACAAACTCAATTAGAGCGTAATTCATGGTAAGTATGTAAGGCTGTTCTTAATGCCAGTTAAGCCTGTTTGAGTTAGTCAATTCAGGCTTAAACAGCAGAGAAAAAGTAACTTAGTTTTTACATCTCTATCCCACCTTAGAATTTGATACAGGTTGATGAAGCCTTGTGAATCTGAAGGACACACATTTTTGGCAGTGCATATGTAATTCTATGCCTATTAGACAGGTTAGCAGTACAAGTCCATCTGACAGCTAGTAAACCGTCTATTTACCTAAGTCACCAATTTCCTATCTTAAGATTTACAGTCATACAGTAAGAGCCTGCCTGTGTGTCTAATCGGGTTTGACCTTATGAAAGAGGCCTCGAAGAACTGTTACAGATGCATGAGTGTCCCTTCTGGCCTTGCCATCAGCATGCATTCATCCTATGAGACTGTTCATAATTGAATCACATAAAAGGAAAACTTGCCAGAAAGGGTCTAATCTTCTGCTGTAGAGCAACTTGGAGGACCAAAGAACTGTCTAGCTTTCCTTCAGCTACAAGATGCAGTGTGATTAACTGTCCAGAGAATTTATGCTTAGGCAGGAAGTAAAACGTTTTAGAATTAACAGTTATGTTGTGCGTGTATCCATGATGATAACTCATCCCTCCTTCTCTCCCAAGCATTCTCTCACCAGCCTTCCCCAGAAGGAGCTGCACATACTTCTGTTCTCTTCATTACTCGGCTCAGGTTTGCTCTCGTGTTCTTTTATCAAAATAAATTAATAGTGCAAACCAGTCTCTTATGTATTTCTCAAGGTTGAGGGAATGAAGAGTCCTAGGACAACAAATACTGTAACAAACATCCCAGAGAAGACCGTGTTCTTGCTGATATTTTGAGAAACAGATAATAATGAAAAACAGCAAGAAAGCTGTCTTTACTTTCAAGGAGATTTGCAACAAGCCTTTCCTCAAAAAGTTACTTCTTATCAGCCTTCGTCTCTATCACAATGATGCACACTGTTTATGACCGTTTCATTAACTTTGACCTTCTGCCTTTAAATGGCAGGAGCACCTTCCCACAGGCACTTGAACTTAAAGACACAACAGATAAGTGCCACCAGTTATATTAACTGCCAACAGCTACTGGCCAGTTTATAAAGTGCTGTAATGCCAGGTTCCAGACAGGCAGTACGGCCTGAATTCTAAATCACCTGCAGCAGTAAAGGACTCCAGTTGGAGGTGTGTCATTTGGACAAAACATTGTCATCATGCATTAAATTCTTCAGTTTTGAAGTGGAACTTGAGTCTCCTCCTGCCTTCAGATCGGTCAGCAAAACACATTTTGATTTAAGCTTCAAGTCAGACTTTGGAGCAATGTGAGTTAAGATTACTAGACAAAAACATGAGCTAGAAGCATGCATCATGATCAATATTCTAGCAGAAAGTGTTTAAGGGAATGTATTCCACCACTTCCACAAGGCTGCAAGGTTTTTTTCCTCTTAAAATGCATACAGTAGTCATTTAATCAATTCTCTTTACTAAGCTTCGACAGAAAATGTTAAACAATCAGTAACTATACACAGATAATTTTGGCAAGACCCCCAACTGTTGTTGTAACAGTGCTGCCTTTTCTTTCTTCTCCACAACATATAGTAGTTCTCTCAGCTTCCTAATTACATGTGTTTGTTATTCTTTTTAAACATTAGCATGGAGCTTAAGCACTAGATACTGAATAACATGAAAAGAAATGTGTTGTACGTTTAAAGGAAAAAAAAAAAAAAAGAGCAGCTGTCACCAAGCTGTAGTTTGATTACAGCAACAGAGCGCTAGCACACGTCACTGCAGAGAGATGGCATTTGCTTTTCCAAAGCGCTCCGGCCAAAGGAATTGAGCTCCAATAAAGAACAATTCAAGCACAGTGGGGTTTCTGCCCTCTCTAGTCCCCCACAGATGAGCTGGACCACCCAAAGATTAACAGATCTTGCTAGTTATGTCCCCGGACTACCTGCTGCAACACGATCGTTGTCCTGAAGATGCACCTTTATCTTTAGTTCCCACCACCTTTTAAACCAGCTGAATCTGGGCATAGCCACAGTGTCTAGCCCTACAGTTGTGACGTGCAGTCACATCCAAAGTCTTTTCTTCAGATGTGGTGAACCATCACCCCAAGTGCTTCAAACCTGATATCTCCATGAGCCTCGACACCCTTCCCAGGCACTTGGGCTGGGTAGGTGTGCTCAGGGCCTCCCACCAGCTCTGTAACCTTAATTGTTTAAGCACATCAGTGCGACGAAAAAGCAAGCAACATGGGCTTCTCGTAGGAATTTCTAAACCACTATTGTTTGTCCCCTTGGTGCCATCGGGAGCTACTGAACACTGGGGGCAGCAAAAACACCAAAAGAAAGTGGAAAAGGATGGGAAAATACTGAACCTACAGAAAACAGAGGGAAACTTTACCAATTAAACATACGATTTGCTTGAGATGAGGCATACACCAGAACC
Organism: Numida meleagris; assembly: GCF_002078875.1. NCBI lineage: Eukaryota > Metazoa > Chordata > Aves > Galliformes > Numididae > Numida > Numida meleagris. The sequence continues at coordinate 11,003,746 of NC_034417.1, read as the reverse complement.
CAGCATGGTGTCAGTGGGAATGAATTAAAGTCATACAGATATTGAAGAAAAGCATAGTGCTGTGGACAAAGGAAATTCTTGTCCATATACAAATAAAGTGCAAGACTCTGGACTCTATAATGCGATTTTACATTTCTATAGAGAGTGAGTCACTTCGCACCAGGCACTGACACGTCACGGCATTACTGGGTGTTTTAGTCAAACTTGTCTGCTAAAGCTATTCTTTAGCACACGCGTTGTACAACAAAAACTACTTTGTGTTCCCAAACCTTGAACACTTTCCTGACAAATATCCACTGTGCTTCCCAAAGAATTCAATGCTGCTGCCAGCACATGCATTTATAAATCAGCAAATTGAAAATGATTGCCCTACATATCTCAAAAGGAAAGCATCTCCATGAGAATTCACATACACTGACATAAACCAACCTACCTCAATTTTTAGAGGTAGAGACATGATTCCATAGACTGTGTGGTGATAATAAAGTGAGAGACTTGAGACTGTCAACTTTTCAAAGGATGAGATACAAATATATTTCATGAGTTTACAATAAATCCTCTGACAAAAACTCAGATTCATTGATCTGAGACTTGATATGGGCAAGAACAATGACACATGAAACCATAATGTTGCACACAGGCAGAAACATGCTTTTACTTCAATATTTAATTCTGGAAATCTAAAATAGTGTTCCTTAATTTACTTGAAATCTTGCTGCTTGTGGAGCTGAGCATATCCTAAAGAAGCACGTATAAAGGCACCAACGGGCCAGCAAAAAGTCCTTAGTGAGTATCCTTCCTCCCTTTCCCAATCTCACCGATTCCTTGCACAATTCCAAACTTCTGTTAAAAAAAAAAATTGTGTTTTTTTTTTGAAAAGTAAAATTTGTCACTTTGGATTCCAAACGATGACCTGCTTTCGAGCTCACTTATCCCATCAGAACACAGAGTGGCAGCACAGCATGCATTAGCAGCAGAACAGAGGCAGCAGTATGGGGACAGCCCTCCTGCAGGGTGACGAAGGCTGAGCAGCAGAACCCAGCAGTGGGTGTGAGGCAGCACCACTTCCTGCCCCCATTGGCTGCCTTGTTCAACGTAGGACAAGATTTTGTCCCTTTTCCTCTTCAAGCAGAGCAGCTAGAGCTATGAACAACAAGCTGGTTGCAGAGCGAGTTCCTCTGGGTGTTAGCACATTAACACTTCTTTCTCCCTCCAAGAATTCATTTGGTAACACTGCAATCCTGATCTGGCCTTGAAACAATCCCTCTTTCTAAAGATATTCTCTGTGCCTGTAGCTAAAGTGTGGCTTTCTTCTGACAGACCCCTATGTGCCCACAAAGATGAGAAAAGGTGATTATGCTATAAAACAGAATATATAAAACTCTGAAAGTTGGAGATTTAAATAACACCATCGCATGCTTCCTCTCCAAGTAATATAAGGACCCTTCATGTTATCATTGCCATTACTCCAACCCCTGCTCCATTTTAGATGTTTCTACATTAGATGTCTCTCCTGACTACATGTAAAGATTGCTTTTACAGATGCTGTCAAAGTGGTCCCTTATGACACTGTTTTACCCAAAGAGCACTGGAAGAACATGAAAAGCTACACCACGCTTATTTTTCACTGGACAGATTGCCTCCTGCTGCCACAAAGTCCCTTTACAACCTCAGCCCAACTCGCACCTCCGTTCTGCCCCATTTGCCACGCTAGCCCTTGTCTAATTGAGCAGAACTCCTTCCCCTGGTACTCCTCACAGCTGAAGCAAGTTTATTCTACTCTGAATGTGAACAAAACATTCAAATATTCTTTTAGGTGGTTTTCCCACAGCTGCTTAGCCTTCTTTAACTCCTGCTCCCCAGCAAGCCTCCCTGCCCTGGCACCAGCTGCAGTGTGAACGCAACGAGCTGCTCCAGGCAGGTGACCCACCTGAAGGCCCAGATTTAGGCTGCTGCAAGCTGCCATGTGGCTGTGCCATCCCCAGATGGTTGGAGCTGCTTCCACAAACACAGGGCTTGCCCATGCAGTGGAAAGGGATACACATACAAAAAGCAATCCGACCATTCTACAGGCTTGGGGAGGAGTGGCTGAAAAGCTGCCTGACAGAAAGGGACCTTTGTGTGCTGATGGACATGGGCTGAATATGAGCCAGCAGTGTGCCCAGGTGGCCAAGAAGGCCAGTGGCATCCTGGCTTGGATCAGTAATGTTGTGGTGAGCAGGACTAGGGAAGTCATCCTGCCCCTGAACTCAGCCCAGGTGAGGCCCCCCACATCGAGTACTGTGTTCAGTTTTGGGCACCTCAGTACAGAAAGGACATTGAGGTGCTGGAGCAGGTCCAAAGAAGGGCAACAGGACTCCTCTCCAAGGCTTGGAGAATATGCCCTATGAGGAGCGACTAAAGGAACTGGGGCTGTTTAGTCTGGGGAAGAGGAGGCTGAGGGGAGACCTCATTGCTCTCTTCAAATACCTGAAAGGTGACTGCAGTGAGAGCGGGGCTGGTCTCTTCTCACTGGTGACAGGACAAGGGGAAATGGCCTCAAGTTGCACCAGGGGAGGATTAGGTTGGATATCAGGAAAAATCCTCTTTACAGAAGATTGTCAAGCACTGGAACAGGCTCCCCAGGGAGGTGGTTGAGTCACCATCCCTGAATATGTTTAAAAACCGTTTGGATGTGGTGCTCGGGAACATGATTTAGCAGTGGGTTGTTAGAGCTAGAGCAGTATGGTTAGGTCGTGGTTGGACTTGACGATCTTGAAGGTCTTTTCCAACCTGAGCAATTCCATGATTCTATCCACTTAGCAGTAAGACATCCTTAAAAACCTCTTGGCCCCAAACAAAATAAGCTTTGCATTACCTTGTTGATGCAATATCTCTGTCCTCATCACACGATATCTAGCAATTGTCACTCATTCTAGTCAAAATCTATGCTTTGTCTTATTTTAGGACGTGCTGGCAAACTGTCAGTCATATTCTGCAAGAGTGCGCTGCTCCGATTCATAGCTCCTTAAAGGAGGTTATTGCACTTTGTGTTCCCAGAACATCATCTGACCAGTTCCAGCACAATGCCCTTGAAATAACCCCAGAAAATTGATTCTTCATTCTTTTCTCTAGCTAAACTACCCCAGCTTGCTCATGTAAAATGGCTCCCACTGGCTCTTGTGAAAGCTAGCATTAAATGCTGCACGGATGATAGTACAGCCTGCACTCAAGAAGGGCCCACCCAGCTCTCAGCACACAAGCAGCCCACAGCCAGCCTGGGCTGAAAACGCCGGTTTTTTAAAGGAGAGAGCTCAGTCAACACAAAAATCACAGCTTGCATGCACAGAATAGGCAGTTAAAATCCTTAAATCATTTAAATTGCTATTTATTCTCAAAAACACTCAACTACATTGCATAACTCATAAATACCCAGTTGCCCTGCTGCATTTTCCGTGACCAAAGATTTCTGCTTTTTAGACAGTTATACTGAAAACTCATAGAAATAAACAAAAAGACTGGTATTTATTTCAAGGCTCAGTAGATTGGGCCTCGTTACCAAGACACAGAGCACAGACCACCTCTTCCTATGGCCATGCCTTAAGCACACCCTCAACACCCACGTGTGAGACCAAATCACTTACAGCTGGTGTCAGAGAGCTGTGCCCAAGTAAGGGCTGGGGAAAAGTCAGATTTTACTCAGTTTGGGGGCTGACTTAATTCTGCTTTTGTAAAGCCAGAATATACTTACATCACCTTCACTGAATTCAACAGTCTCATTATATACTCAACACCACAAACAGTAAATTTGAGCCTTAGAAATAAACTGGCAAACATTTTTACCACCACTGCAGTTCTTTTGCTGAGATCAATCACAGGAGAGGTAACGCAGACAAGATGTGGGCACATTTAATAATGATTTACAGCTCAAAACATTTGGGAAAGTATTCTTAAATCTGTCTGACCTTAAGAGCTGCTACACTGCAAACAGTTAGGAGTGCCATACTTTGTTTTAGAAGTTACTAAACAACTGTGTGTTTAGGTAAAGCAAAAGTTTCCTTGGCAGTGCCATCGTTCAAAGTGACAGTTTTAGTAAACCCATTATCAGTAAATAACACAGTCGTCATCCACTGCTGAGCTCCCTCGTGGGCTGTACAGAAGAAGGAGAGCAACAGGACTGTCAACAGAAGTTTTATGGCCAGAGATATCAATGGTCAAAAAATATATATATAAAAATATATACATTTTCTGCTCTGGTTTGGAATTAACTTCTCACATTACCATACTATTGCTCATCACTGCTTCAGAACAATGCTCATTAGCAAGTATATCTTGTGTGCATGAAAAGTGACAAATCAGATCTATTTATTGCTCTTTCAGAAGCCACTTTTCTCCCATCAGGCAGTAATTCTTACTGAATTCCATCCCCACATAATCAACTTATGATTTGCCCTTCGGTGTTATTAAACTACTGCTTACATTTTTAGCCCTTACACGTACCCTGTGGATTTTATTAAGTCACTACAAAATTGATTGATAATTCCATCACCTACCCTTGCTTTTTACTGCACCTTATTTTGATTTAAGTGCCATTATTTCTAGCTTTAGAGCATCCAGTCGCTTAGTGCACAGTGGTTTCAGTATATTGTGAAACACACATATCATTCTGCCATGCAGCCAGTCACTGTTACTTCCTACCTGTTCCTGCTGTATGGGGACTGCGTACCTTCCCTTTGACTCAGCAAGATCTTTGTCTGCTCAGTTTGAGAGGTTTTTGCTAGCTTGTTTTTTAGAGCCATTTTGGTCGATGGTTTCCACAGGCCTTTAAGGTCATGTTCAGCGTTAGAGCACTGTAAGCAATGTGCTTCCTAGTCCTGGGTCCACTGCAAGGACAAGTGAGTTTTTAATGGGGTTACAGTCTCACCACTCAAATATTTTGAAAAATTCAAGAAATACACTCCCAGCTTTGCAGAGCTTTTGATCTCATGTGAGGCCACTAACAGCAACACCCAATGGAAGAATGAAAGGACTTGAGGTATCTTCTTCTCTTGTTTGATGCAACCTGTGCTCAGGATGAGTTGCAAAATTTAAATGGAACAGACAACTCTCAGACACACATGTAAGTACAAGTTTTTAATAAATCACACTCCTTTCATTCATGTATTAGAAGAACTCTGAGTATCACAGTTTAAAATATACGTATATCTTTTTTTCCATCTCCAAGACAGGTCTAGAGAGGAAGTCACCATTCATTTTTGCCTCAGTTTCACAACTCGATTTCAAAACACACTGGTGGTTTCATGCAGCAGCACTTTGTTACACACAATACCACAAACTCAAACGCAATTGGGGACAGCTGGGTTTTGCTGCCCATACTTCTAAGAATGACACATATTATCCTGAACCTCCACAAGGCACAATTCTTTCTAATAGAACAGGAGACCTGTAGAAATGCACTCTGGATGTCATCCATGGGACAGAGAAGAACTTCCTTCATCGTACAAAGAATTACCTACATTTCATTGTTATCAAACTTTATAAAATTCCATCTTTAAACAGAAAACGTGGAAAGCTGGAAAAAGATTTCTAGTATAATCTACAGAGAACACAGACCCTTACAGAAATCCCCAAGTAGCTCTGAAGTACTGCTGCAAACAAGATCAAAAGGCAAAGGCACTGGCCTCCTCTATACCGGCACGGGGGTTTGTAGCAAGAATTCCCTAGAAAAAATAAATAAATAAAAATAAAAAAAACACGCCATTGGTGATAAAACATGTTAAGCCCCAGGAGAAAGGAACCTTTAACCACAGCTTATGAGATCACTGATGAGCAGATCTCAATCAATTAGAAAGTCACTTGCAACAGAAGTCTCACAAGTCTTGCACTCTTCTTGCCAAGCAAAATGGTGTATGTGGCCTTCTCAATCCCGATCAAAAGTATATGATAAGTAAGAATACACATAGTGAAATGTGCTAAATACTAGTAACACAACTCTAAATTCCTTAGTATACAGAATCACGGACAGTTTTCCAAAACGTGAAGTTCCTGCTTAAAGAAGTAAATACAAAGAAAAGGAAGATGTGGTTTTCCCATTCCTTTGAGATATGCCATGCAGAATGATGTGAGTAAATGAACACCTTGACTGGCGTCAAGCTAGAGTTCTCCCCATTTTTTATAAATTTGAATATAAAGGATCATAAAAACTGACAAGACTCGGCAAGACAAGTTCATGAAATTTCACCATTTTCTGCAAAATCATTTCCTCATTTTCTTAAGGCAATTTTCACGTAATCCAAAAACAGCAATTCCCAGCAGCACTGCTGCTTTTGCACAAGAGCAACTATATTTATGTGCATCTTTTTCCCTTGTATCAACAAACTTCTTGTTCATCAGATAAGAGATCTGTACTGGCCTTCTGGCTGCTTCCCAAGCATGCAGACAGACAAAGAGGTGCTAAGCGCAAAGTCACAAATCTGTTATGCAAGCTTGCCTTAGCACAAGGCTGCTCGAGCTGAACTTGCTCTTTCTTCTCTGCAGCAGGCTGCAGCCCAACTCAGAGAGCCTTCATTTCTGCAACCCTGCACTAACACAACTAAACTCAGCAGAACGACAATAACTAATGCAGGGGCATGAGAGACAGTTTCTACAACGTCTGTGTCAAAAAAGCCACGTAAGAAGCAATGAATATTTCTGATAAAGCAAGCATGCGGCAGTTCAGCCCAGACCTTTGGCAGAAAGTCAGCCACAGAGCAGCGCTGCTCAGGACCAGTGCCACTCCACACAGTGCATTTCAGATCTGCTCTAAGCAGTGTTGGCTCAGAAATATTCCTCTGGAGACCAAAGGGCAAACTGTTTACCTTCTAAGTAACGTCTTGCAGATATATTTTGGGCAGAGGCTATCTGTGGGGAGTGTTTCTATCCAAAGGCTTAAAGACGGTGGGGGAGGACATAAAGGTTATAAATACAACACAGTTGTACAAAGTAATGGAAGTGCTGTCATCAATTTCCATTTACCCACAGTAAAAATGGGGCTTGGCGCTTTCAGAGGCAGAAAGGTAAGCCAGCTGACACCCATAAGCTTCAGGGATTTCCAGATTCCAATGTGTTTTAAGGTTTTACTGATAGTATATCAACAACAAAAGCACCTTGAAAGATGGATGGCCTTTGTTCCAGCTTTGGAAAGAACCTGGAAACAAGAAATATATTCTTCTACCACTAGCAAGAAGAATTTTTCCCAAAGAAGCTGCTGAAGCCTAATGACCTTGCATTTAACCACAAATAGGAACAGCACACTGCAAAATGAGGCACTGAAGCTCCCAGCCCAAATATCAGGGACCAGGTTCCATTTCAGCTTGCCTGTTACAGATGTACAGTGGATAGGAATGCCTCCTACACCTCACCTACTGGTACTGCACACAGAGAGCAGCCACCTGCCATGCTCTGGCACCAACTCACAAGCTGCCAGTGCAGCAGCTCATACTGTTATCAGTGCCTTCAGTCCATCTGTGAGCAGTGCTGCTGTACCTGGCCTTACCCAAAAACAGGAAGCTGTCAGCATGGGAAATGATCATCAATGAACAGAAACTCAGACTATCATAGAATCACAGAACAGATTTGTTTGAAAGGGACCCTACTGCCCCCCAGCCCCAACTGCTGCCATGGGCTGGCTGCCCCCAGCTCAGGCTGCCCAGGGCCCACCCAGCCTGGCCTCGGGTGCCTCCAGGGATGGGGCATCCATAGCTCAGGGCAGCAGTGCCCAGGCCTCATTGCCCTCTGAATAAAGAGCTTCTTCCCAACATCTAACGTCAGTCACACCTCTTTCAGGTTTAAAACCATTTCCCCTTCTCAGGGGCAGAGGAAAGAGTATGCTCAATGTGACTGAGCTTAGAAAGAAACAACCAAGCGTATAACTTGAGGAAAAACCCCATAAAGCATAACTGCTGATTAGAGCAAGTACCGGAAAATATATTTCAATTTAATTGAAGCGTCTTTCACAACATATTTCCTCAAACATGAAGCTATTTCTACAAGTAACTCTTTTCCTGCCTAAGCTTACAGTCCACTTGTGTTTGTGTATCTCCCTTCTGCTCTTTGCTACAGAAGTTTTCCTTCCACTAAATTTGCACTGAACAGGAGAAGGGAGGGAGAAATACTTTCTTCTACTGAGAAACAATGCACACGGTCTTTGAGTATGTGGATAGCATAAGACAGAACAGGGAAATGAAGAGGTTTGGTTTGCTGCTCCTCCTCCCTCCCCCAAGGAAAGCAAAAGAAAAAAAAAATAGAGAGAGCCCACATCCAACATCAAAGAACATCCTTTATTACATTTTACATGGGAAAAACAGGTAGGGAGTGTTCAGATGTTAAAGCCATAAAATGACAAATAACTAATCTTCAAGGTGAGCAGCTCTTGCCATGTTCCAGGGCCTCCAGGCAGACACCCAAGCAGCTTACACCAAGAGCAGGATTCAGTGTGCTGTCTTAAGAAATCTTATTGTTATTTTCTTTGCAAGGAATTTCTAGAGAGCAGAACTGGAACTGCTGGTTCTGATCTGTTGAAAAGTCAGTGGCTTTGATTAACAATTCACTTTCATGAGGCTTTATCCTCCCACCACGCACACACCTACCCAGAAGCCAGGCTGACAGGTGCTACATTCTCCACAGGAAAGAGAAAGAGTTCCCACCGCAGTGGATTCTCTGGTCTTAGAGCCAGCACAGGCAACAGATCTCACTTCCCAGCTGCCTCAGTAGGACTGTGAAAGGCAAGTTCACAGTTCTGAATCAAAACAATGAGTTTCTCACCTCCATTCGCACACTTGCTGCACTGATACTGTCTTTCCACTTGTTCTCTGCTGGGGACACATCGTTATCTGAAAATATTAATTTCTAAACCATTGCTCTCCAGTCCCAGGGGGATATTAAAACCAGAAATGTTAGGTGCAAATACTGAACCTTCAGCTCTGCTGACCTTTCTCTGAATCAATGGAATGACACCATTTCTGAGGACTGGACATTGCATCTGCAGCCTGGAAAAGGAGAATCTAACTTTGGTTCTAACTGGCTTTCTCCTTAACCCCAACGTCACGTCACCTTCAAGTACCTTATTTATCTGCACCTGCTTGAAAAAACAATGGGAACAATGAGATCTACCTGCCTCTGCAAAGCACTCCAAAGAGATAAGAAGTGCTGTTATCTAAGACTCTTTATACTGGCTTTACTAATGTTTCCTTCTTTCTTGAAGAAAAAAATAATAATAATAAGATTTTCCACCTTTTTTCCACCTTAAATCTATAACCTGAATGCACAAGGCCAGAAAATCTGACAATCAGAGAATTTTAAAAGCTCTTGAGTCTTATATTTGTGCATAGTTCCCAACCAGGCTAGCGTCCCTGCAGCCATTGCAGCTCATTACATGCAGGTACAACACCAAAAACGTAATTTAATTAGAAACAGAATTAACACTCAGCAGAGGCTTGGCATTGTCCTTTGCATAGAAAACATGCAAGGCTGAGTTATTGTCGTGTTTCACATACACAGCTGCTGATATCTGAGATGCTGTAGGAAGTTAAGGGTGTATTCTCCCATCAATATGTATAACTTAATAATGTTAATAATAGAAACATGTACAGTGATCGGATACTAGAGGTCTACCAAACAGAATTTGAGGGGTAACCTAGCATTTGATGAGTCCTTCCCTAACTGGACTTGTTAAAAGCAGTGTTAAAACCCACATCTTCAGCTCTCAACTGTCATAAAACTGCAGCAGTGTCTTCCTTCCCTGAACAGGAAAGAGTCCAACAATGGGAACACAGCACAGAATTAAATGAGCGCAGTACACCAGGGTGAAAGTGGCATTATATAAATAGAAGCAGTTTGATCTTAATAATACCGTCATAAGCCAAAGCTTCAGCGTTACAGGGTTGTTGCAGGAAGTATAAAGAATTGGACATATTTTAAAACCAGAACTACACCAGAGTTAATAGAAAATGTTGGTGTTTGTGTGGCACGACAGACAAAATGCTATATTAAAAACACTTCCATTCTACAGCAATACTTAGCTCTGGAACTGCAGCTATATCACGCCACTGATTCTATACAGCTTTCTTGTACCAATAGGAAGCAAGTGTTTGGGCTGAGGTTTTGCTGTCACTTACACTGCTATGCTGCATTTGCCTATACAGGAGACGCTGCACTGAGTCAGCCCAGAGTTCTATCAGCATAACAAAGCAGAATTTGTCCTCCTGTATGTACACTATGGAGTGCGTCCCAAATTCCATAGGGGAGGGAGCACAACTTCTTGGTAGAAATGTATCTGCTTAGGATATTTAAGCAACTTTGAGTAACACGCAGCAAATGACACTAAAGAAATTCCAAATGTAACGGTGTTACTGTGCTTCCCTTGTCCATTTGTTTTGCAGCACTGCAGGATTCTCCAGCGTCTGCACTGCAATGCATTACCCAGCATGTGCGGCAGTGACTCAGGCAACAACAGCATGAGCTGAGCTCCAGCTCCAACTTGCAGGATGCCTTTGTAACACCCTTCAGCAAAGCCAAGAATCTATAAAAGGAGACATGTTCAAGGAGAAAGTTCAGCTGCCATTCCATCATGCTGTACTATTTTCTGTTGCAATGCTATTCAGATTTTTACATATGCATATGTTATATGTAACCTCCAAATGGTAGCTGCATCACTGCTGGATTCCCAGCTTGCAGCACAGATGATCTATCCCCTGCAAGCTTTGAGAGCCGCATTGCTAAAGGTTGTAGAGGCACACAAATGTTGTGTTTACTAGCTTGTATGCTGGCTGAAATACTCAGCATTTCTTTTTCCTACAGCTATGCCTTACTGCTAGGCTGCTTAGGAAGTTACAAATATAATTGTAAATATAATTGTTAATATAATTGTAAATCTAAATCTTCAGAGCTAGCTTCCCTCTCCTCACAACTCTACCAGACTTGTGTTTTTAATAAGGAAAACTAGCTTAGTGGCACAACTATCCGGAAGGTCTCCCTGCTGAGGTCCTGGATTCATCATGCCCAGTTCAGGTTGGATGTGAAGGAACAGTATCTCTCACAGACTGGATGGTAACAGCTTCTAGTCCTAGGATGGAAACAGACCTGCACGTACCAGTCAGTAAAGCCTTGATTTTTGTGCCTCAGTGGCAAGTTCAGTTTTTATTTGTGCAAAGTCCGTCCCTCCCTCAGTTTACCAAAGCACTTAAAGTTTGTTTGCAAACACTTGTGTAACCAAAGGTTTTGTGTATTAAGGCACAGTCAACATGGACTTAAAAAAGGCTTAAATATTATGCCTGGGCTAGTTATTCAACTACAGCAAGGAAAAAACAGTAAAATAAAATATAATGCTATAATGTGATGGAAGGTACAGCAATAACAGTAGGGTGGCAAAGCCCTAGGCTGCAGCAAACAAGGACAAGGCCAAATGCAGCAGCCACGGACACAAAAACAAAGGAAGAAAATCTGCTTACCTCTAGAAGGGCTCAAGTAGGCAGGGATCTCCAGGAAGATACCCTTGCCTCCACTGCCAACCCTTAGATGAGGATCCTGGCTCTACCCCTCCTGGTCTCTCAGGTGCATTGCACTGCATGCACCTGAGCTCCCCTGGGTTGGTCCTGCCTTTCCACCAGGTGCTCAGTCACTGGTTCAAGCCATGACTTAGCACTTCTGCTACACAAAACAAAACCTTTTTTTTTTTTTTTCCTCCCTCCAAACTTTACTTTGTCAGGAAAGCAAAACAAACAAAATCCAATCAGCAAGATTTATTCTGCCTGGGTAATAAGGTCTCCATTCTGATCTGGTTTTCAATCCAGCAGATTGGATCAACATGCCACATAAATCAACAGAGTAACAGCAGAAATCCGGGGGAGAACAAGCATCCTTGTAACTGCTGGTGAGAGCCAAAAGCTGGGGAACAAAAACCATGCACACAATAGAAAAAGGCCTTCAAAAACATTGCTACAAACAGATGACAGATGCACTACTTGAAAAGACAAATGCCATTCAGGACAATATGAGAGGAGCGCCCAGTGCATATAAGCTAAACCACTTTCAGAAGTCAAAAATGTTGTACCAACTCAGCCTTGCCTAGAAAACCTGCTCACTCTTATGCTCACCTACAGACAGAAGAGCCAACGCCTGAATAGCACTGCTCTTTCTTTCTTCACTGGCAGATAGAAAGGGTTTAAGAAACCAATCTGCATTCACTAACAATCACTGCTCACGCTTACATTACAAACAAGATATTCACAATAACTGCAGTCACATGTTTCTCAAAAATAAAGTATTGATTTCTGCTGCCTCTGAGGAGCTAAGCCTAAGAAACATGTTCTGAATAAGCTGTTAATACTGAGAATGCTGCTATAGACAGACTTCTACCACAACTTAAAAAAAAAAAAAAAAAGACACACAAATGTAAGGTCACCAGCAGATTTCTTACAGCAGCACCATGGCTCAGAACACCCCAGTGAAGGAAGGCTCCCAACCCACAGCCCCATGCTTTGAAAGGGTCCCACATCACAGCACTGAGATGCCAGCCTGGCTGCGCTGACAGAACACAGCAGAAGCTACAGCAGCACCTGCTGACTAGGAAGGCCTCCTCTCCGTGCTCTGTACTTGGAGTTTTTCTACACAGAACAGCACTCTAAAAATACTCCCGGTGAGCATCAGGAGGTGCAGCCCTCACACTGCCTGCACTGTCCCACGTGCGCAGCTGCACGAGGACAGAGCCTGCAGGAGCAGCAGGTGGAGATCCACCCACCTGCATCAAAGGCTGCACATCGACAACAGGAAAACAGATATGTCGGCATCTGAAAGTGACAGGAGGCAAATTCTCCATTGAGAACAAAACTCCCTGGAGGCTAATCTAAAAACAAAAAAATAATAATAAATCTATTTGCAAATACATCGACTTGAATATCAATTCAAACTTATAGTCTACGTAGCAGACGGAGTAAAGCTATTTCTAACATTCCTGAAAGCTATTATCTGTTACACCACAGACATACATCTTTCATTTGGGTCTGTCACTTCTGCATCCCCCGATGAAGCCATTGCTATGGTAGAGATTCTGGAGTGCATTTGCCTTTTCAGGTATTGCAGAGCACAGACAAACAGCCCAGACATCACTGCAGCAGTGCAAACAGACGCCTGTGACTCAGAGCTGCCTTCCAACCCCTGCCACCAAGCAGGTGAAAACCTACACACACACACTGTGTTCAGGGGTGAAAGAAGTACGGCTGCGTACAAAAATCCAGGCGAAAACCATAAAGAACTCCTACTGTGAGCTTACGGATTGCAAACATGGAGACACGGTGATGTTTTAGGACACCAAGGCCATAACAGCACGTTACATCTGAGTTTGGATGAGGGCTTTAGGAGCCATAAAAAGTTGACTGCTGAACTTTTCTTAAAGTGAACACCTGTTTACTCAGCAGTAACTTCAGATAAACCACACCAGCATGCGTAAGACAAACATCCCAGAAGGAATAAACCACTAAACCTCAACTGCACACACAAAATCAGAAGTATTGGTTCCTTTTTTACTCTGGAGTCTAAAGCAAGACATACAGAAAATGTATTGCTCCTGGAGAAGAAAAAAAAAAAAAAAAAAAAAAGCAGCTCTGCAACAAGTGAGTGGCTGTTAGAAATGCTTCACGAAATGATGTATTTGGATTTATTCTACAACTCTGTGGTCTGTCACTCCAGATCTACATCAGCCTATATGTCAGTTGGAACTGTGCGTTACTTCAGTTGAATAGAAATCTGCTGTAGCATGGAAATGTTAGCTTTTGAAAATACATAAAGAACTTGTCACTTCTTTGATATTTACTTGTATTTTTGAATTAACTTGTTAAATACAGACTGTCTTAACCCACTTGCTTCATCATTCAGATTTTTTTTGTCTCTAGGTTCTGCCAACCTTCAAATATTCTCCTTCAATCACATGTCCTGGCACAATTCTCATTCCCCTCAGTATTCCTCAACGTCCTCTGGGAAATTTGCCAGTTTTGTCATCTGCCCCCGTTCTCCGTCGGGAACACTAAAGCAAGGAATTAATTTTGTTCTCTCCCCAAGCTATGCCTGTGACTGCTGTTAGCAGTTACCCTTGGCATCTCTCAGCCATTCAATACACAATGGTATATACCTCCTTAAGTGAGCCTACAGTACTTAAGAGATTTATAAAGTGTCCTGCTGAGAGATTTCTGCATTTGCTTGTTTTAGCATCATGCAAAAGAATTAAGCTAAGAGATGGGAGTACCAGTATTTCTATTTTGCATGCCCTTACTGTCCCATTTTCTGCTACTTCCCACAACTGTTTTCTATGTACTTTTATACATTTTTACACTATTTTAGCCAAAGACTGTTTTTCCCTGAAGACTTCCAGAACGAACTCTTAAGAAGTGCATTGTGTTTTCTTAAGCACCAAAAAAAAAATCCAGTTCCAATATCAGCTTTTTTCCTGCATGAGCATTTCCTACTAAGGAACACCTCCTTCTCACAGGAGAGGCTATTCTGATCTGCCTCCTTTAAATTGCATGCTCGCTTCTTCATTTGACAATGGATGCAAACTTTACATTTGACCAAAGAAGAAGAACATCATCTAATGTTAGTTACGCATCCGAGTTTCCTACTGTAAAGAACACTGGAGGGCATTCCACAGCACTTCAGGAAATACCTGGGCAAGTTCAATACATCCTTCTGTTCCTTTCTGCCACCAATGCTATGTTCACCGGCTTCCCCTCGGTTATTTAGTTCTTTGCTATGTGTACGTGCCCAGATTAAGCAACCTGCCACACTGCTGGCAGCCGTCAGACTGGAAGCATTTGTTGTGGTTACCTCTTTAACTTCCGCACTTAAATACCATCTGTTACCAACTCAGAGCAGCAAAGGCTGCACCACTTACAGTACAGTGGGTGCATAACAAACCAAAGCCTTTGCTAAGCCGTCCTTGGGTTTGTTTACCCAGAGAGCCCTCATTTTTGCAAATAGGCAATGAAAGTTGATTAAATATCTAGGTACACGGCATTCCTTGAGATCAATATGTAACACAGAAGAAATATTACTACTGACAATAAACGTTAGATACAATTATTCAGTGTGTCAATAGCCAACCAAAGCCACGTTTGGGCTGCAGAGACCCCAGCTACCTGCGGGAGGGCCTGCAGAATGGCAGCTCAGCGGCTCTGAGCCTTGATTTCCTGCACTCCAAGCAGGAGCAGCTGTCAGCTTGGCCGAACGGGTCACGCAACTCATGTCAGTATTGCCATCGTCATTAACGAGATCTCTGGGGAACTCGCAAACTCCTCCACTGGAGAATCCCACTGCACAACACTGAGCGAAGGGAAAGTGCGAAACACCGGGAGAACAGAGAGAAGATGAAGGCTCAGGAAGAGATTTGAGTACAGCATCCAGAGGAGGGAAAACTCTAGAAACGCAGGGTACCCCCTATAGGACAGATGCATGGTACGCCAGGTAGGATACAGCAGGAGTTGGTGGGAGAGGACAACAACGAACTCTGTGGGGAAAGCTGGTACCTCAGAGCCCCTCTTTAACTAAGGACACGGGGAACAAACCCAGAACCAGCACGAACGAAATATCTGTAACAACATCAATAACTGGAAGCGAAGAGCCGGGCCCCGGGAGAAAGGAGCAAAGGGGCCGCCCGCCTCGCACGCTCCCTCCCCTCGGGCGGCTGCGGGGCACACAGCGAGGGAAGGAGCGGCGGGGCAGCTGCCGCCCCGCAGCAAAAGGACGCGCCCCAGGGTGGCGGGCGGCGATGTCAGCGCCTAAACAGGGAGAACCCGAGGGAGCCTCCTCCGAGCTCAGCCCGCTGCCGCTCCCTTACCTGGCTCGCTTTGTGAAACTGCTTCTTGAGCCCCGCCACCGACATCCTCCCGCCGGCGGCGGCTCCGCGCAGAGCCCGCTCCCCGAGGCGGCTCCGGGCAGCAACCCGCGGCCTCTCGCTGTGTCACCCGCACCGCCGGCCCCGGCGCCCCGCGCGGGTGGAAACATCGCGTTCCGAACGGGTTCGGCGGTGCCACCCCATTGGCCGCCGCTCGTGCCCATGCAAATGACACAGCCGGAGTCGCCCGCCCATTGGCCGCGCGCCGTGGACTATGCAAATGAAGCGCTCGAAGACGCCCACGCTATGGTGTTGCGTGGAGACCGCAGAGCCGGTGGGCTCGGCCCGCACTGCGCTGCCGGGAAGGCACGGCGCGGCACGGCACGGCACGGCACGGCACGGCACGGCACAGCACGCCGCGGGGGTGGCGGCGCTGCGGGGCTGAGCGTCGCGGGGCCTGGCTGCTCACAGTCCTGCTGCCAGCTGGGCCCGCCAAGGGCCTGGTTTCCTCTTTGTAGACCTCATTGCTACACGGCATCTTAATTAAATGGATGCTCGTAGACCATGAAAGCTATCACAGCAGTCCGGGGCATGACTGCTTGGGGCCATGCATCAGAATAAACCCACTCTGTGGCCTGGGTATTTTTTTTTTTTAATTTTTATTTTTAAAGGAACATCAGGAAGGCCAGGAGAGCCATACAGATGGGGTGGCTCTGCCGTGTGCTTGGCCACTGCAGGACGAAGCAATTGCACGCTTACGTGTGGTTGTGGGTCAGCAATGTACCCATAGGTAGCGGTGGTCGTACCCTCCCCCCCAATAAAGCACTGGCACCAGGCCCCAGCTGTGAGGTCATTTGGCAGTGATGCTCCCGCTGCAAAGTGTACATGGAGCTGGGAAGTGCTGAGAGTGCCTTGGGTGCCTGCAGGGCAGCCATGTTCCCAGTGGCAGCCTGTGGGTTCTACTGGCTTGGGAGAGCAAGGCATTTCCAGAGCATGTTACAATTACCTCACAGACTCATAGAATTGCTAAGGTTGGAAAAGACCACTAAGGTCATCTAGTCCAGCCATCAACCCATCGCACCATGCCCACCAACACATGTCCCTCAGTGCCACACCTGCTCTTTCCTTGAAAACCTCCAGGGACCTCCTTATAATAGCAAAGAGGACAAGGAAATTAAAAAAGAAGAAGAAGAAGAAAAGAAAAAAGAATCAGGGTAATTGTCCTATTATAAATTAGAAGAATCACTGTCCTACCTGCAATAATTACATACCCCTGAGTACAAGTGTCAAGACAGACTTGTCCATGAGTTAAAGAACTCCTACTGGCTGCTATTTTACAAAAGGGGCTTTGTACAAGAGAGGCAAAAGCAACAAAAGAGAAAGTGATGAGGATAACCAGTTAACCCCTATGGAAGATGAATTGTAAGGAAAAGTCTCCTTACGTTTTTGGACTGAGTAATGCTTGAAAGAAATCTGCAGTCAACATGCTGCCTGATGGCTCTAGTGGGGAGGGAAGGAGCGCTTTCAGCCTTGTTGCACGGTAACATGATTACACCACAGGCACCTGATTTCAGCACCACTTTTTCTTCCTAATCAAAACGTAGCATGGTGCTCACTGCCTGGGCCAGATCAGGTACAGTGCAAATTAGTGAGGCATTTGGGGAGGTCACAGCTGGCAGAAATGAAATGAGCTGTTTTGAGAGAGCTGGAGGCGCTGAGAAGAGAGAAAACAAGGCCTGAACTGAGAAACTGGAGTTTTGTATGCTGTATTAAAGCAAACTCTGAGTGTATCATGGAACTGGGAGAAAGCTTTGGCAAATCTTCGGCTGGAAGAAAGAGGGGACCAGAAGGAAGGAAGGAAGGAACATGAAACAAGTCACCGTGCAGGGGAATCGATGGATTATAATCACTGCAGCTGTTAGTTGTAAAATTAGATTAGATCAAGATCTTGAGTAAGGGAATATGTCTACAGCTCCCTCTTTTCATCTAGCGTTACCCTACGGGTAAGAGATGTGTTGTTTCTGGTGGAGTGACACAAGAATTTGCAAGTGGGAAATGCCCTGTGGAAATCCAAGTTCGTAGGCTAATTGCATAGTGATACAGACAAGGTGAAAACCTAATTAAGAGCCAGTTTGAGTGGCCCAGGTGTTAATGATTTGGTAGAGACACTCTGAAAAAGACATGTTCAGTTCAGATATAAGCAAAAGTTATTGCTTGTAGCCAGTAATACAGACTGGGTAAGCAATATCTAAGAGCTTTATAACCACAGATTATACATCATGGAAACAGGGACTGTGATTTGCTGGATAACATTCTTTATGTTTTAGGAAAAGTTGCAAATCCAATCTGTAAAATGAGGGAAATGAGAAATAGAATAAAAACTCCTGGAAGTGGTACAGCTAAATGCTGACATGGTAGGAAAGAAACTTCTATTAAAAAGAAGAAATGCTATAAGCTGAAGGCAGGCCAGGGTATAGTACTACACTGGCATGGTGAAAAAATGCTTCACAGAGCTTGGGAAACAGGAGGCCTTCAGGGGAAAAGTTCTAGATGTGTAGGTATTTAGACAACTGCAATCCCACCACTCCGGAAATTTCAAAGTATTTGAGAACTACAGATGATGCTCCAACACTTTATTGTTTTAAAAAGGAAGGTGAACTTTGTACAAACTGAGAGCTCCTAACTGGCTTCGAATCACAGTGGTGACTGGAAAATATGTGCTGGCTGCTTATGTGGTAGAATTGGGCTTGGAAATTGGTCCTGTGAAACTCAAGCAAAATAGGTATCTGGATAAGAGGATACCTTCATAATTCACTTGGATTTCAGTGTGGCTATTACTCTGTAAAAAACCCAGCCTGCAGAAATTCCTTCTGAAAATGGTTCCGGTAAAAGCAAACAACCTTACAGGCATTTGGTTTCCAATGAAGAAATTATCATATTTTTAAGAGTTGAAACTGCAATAGCAGCCATGTGAAGTATTGTGTTTTCAGTAAAATAAGAACTGGTAGTATTTAAAAAAAAAAAAAAAAGACCCAGAGACAGCTTGGCAGTTGATATTACTGCAACCTGAAGCCAACCACATCCATGTTTACTTGAACGTCTCTTAAAAAAATATACGAAATCTGATAGTGAAATTTGATCTGGGTCTTCAGTAGGTACTGCCACCAAAGAGAACATCAAAAAGGGGAGAAAGATGACTTTTTGATGAAGCTCTATGGGATTTGATTCCAGGCCACGCTGACTATAAGTAAATCACTTAATCATTAAGACCTAAATATTCAAAACAAGCTACTGTGCATTCCCTTACCTGGCAACATTTTTTACATGTGGCACTGGAAGGAGACTTCGGATGTGCTCACCTGACACAGGACAAGAATAGCTCCAGGGGAAAACAGCCTATTGAGTAACCATGTAACTGATCACCAAAACCAGAGTCATTGAGAGAAACCTGTGAGAAACCCACAAGGGAGGCTTCATTTGTAATTTAATTTGAAATTAGCAACTCTAATTTCTGGATTTATAACAAAAAAAAAAATAATGAGAATTATGTATGAATTCTCTACATGTTGAAGAAGTCTAACTTCCCATATTTCATCTTCAAAATACTGGCATTGGAGAAGCAGAGCAAAATAAATAAATATATTTCTTAAAAAAAAAAAAAAAAACAGTTTGTATTGCAAAGATGGATTTCCCCAAGTCTAAGTAGCAAGTATGGCATTTGTGGAGCTCACTGGCATGGTTGGGCAAGCCTGATTTTCATGGAATGGTGCATCCGAAGTGTACCTCACTGATGGGGCTGTGATAGCATTTGGAATTTTATGCAATGCATTTTTCACCAAGTTATAAGCTCCAGTAGAACATGCAGAAGAATTTTTTGCGCCAAAATATTTTGGTAATTGTTACAGTACCAAAATTATTTGTTGGCTCCTCCTTCCTAACCCACCTAGCATCTGATAAGAAAGTAGAAGACAGAAAGTAAAGATGGCATCTCTGGGAATCAGCACCAAGCAAAGTAGCACCAAGCTAGTGTTCCCATGAAGGAAAAGCAAGGGGAGTGCAAAGCAAACACTAGTGCTCCCTGATCTTGGGCATGACAGAGACAACACAAAATCTTTTCTGTGAATTACCTAAAGCCAATGGGATTACAAACACGTGGACCTAGTAGAACTTGATACTTGAAAGAAAAAAAACTCTGCTAGAGGGGACTTGCAGAAAGCTTTGAAAATTAATTAGGCTTGAGTATAAGAATGTGTCCTATTCTGAACATTTGAGAACTTCATCTGATACCACAATTATAGAAAGAGTGGAATCTTGAGCTGAACTGAACCTCCTGCAGAGTACTGACAATTAAATGAAGTAATACATAGCATAGTGTTCCAGAGTGAAATCCAAAGGACTACAACACTTAAGGAAATTGATCCCAACTACCTCTTCAGTGGCAAGTCCTGCAACGGCAAACCTGGGAGGTGACACTAGGAAAATAATGCCAACAGCAAATTACACCAATAATGAAGTCAGAAGAGAATCCCTCTGCTAAAAATGCCAAAGACAGTAGGGTGCTTCATGAGCCTGTTTTAGTGCACTTTTTCTACATACTTAGATGAAAAAAAATATTTAAAATAAATCAACTACAAAAAATCATAGAATCATCATAGAATCATAGAATGGCCTGGGTTGAAAAGGATCTCAAAGATCATTGAGTTTCAACCCCCCCTGCTGAGTGCAGGGTCACCAACCACTAGACCAGGCTGCCCAGAGCCACGTCCAGCCTGGCCTTGAATGCCTCCAGGGACGGGGCATCCACAGCCTCCTTGGGCAACATGTTCCAGTGCGTCATCACCCTCTGTGTGAAAAACTTCCTCCTAATATCTAACCTAAACCTCCTCTGTCTCAGTTTAAAACCATTCCCCCTTGTCCTATCACTATCCACTCTCGTAAACAGTTGTTCCCCCTCCTGTTTATACACTCCCTTCAAGTACTGGAAGGCCACAGTGAGGTCTCCCCGGAGCCTTCTCTTCTCCAGAAAAAAATTGTTACGAAAATATGTTCATGCACAGGTACAGGAGGAGCAGACTAATGCTAGGGTTTTGCTTCTAGACCAGAAGCAATTCTGCATATCACAGCACCTTGCAGTGCACATACACTGACTCAGGTGTTCCTGACATGACTTTGCTCTGCAGTGTACATTTCACAGAAAAGGGAAAAAGCTGACAGTCTTCATTATGCAGCCAGCACTGGCCAGAATTTGGAAGGCTCTGTGTTCCACACGGACACTGCTGGCAGTTAGAGCAGAGCTATGTGACCCTGGGGCCGGTAGACACTCTGGCTAACCTACCTCATTTGTTTTGGATGCTTGTGTTTGCTCTCCAGATCTTCTAACTAAATGTAGCTAGTGAATTATTTTTGGCATTTGTGTTTGTTCTTCTAAAGCAGAATTTCCATGTGTA
The DNA here is from genome assembly GCF_002078875.1 of Numida meleagris. Lineage (NCBI taxonomy): Eukaryota > Metazoa > Chordata > Aves > Galliformes > Numididae > Numida > Numida meleagris. The sequence goes on along the minus strand of NC_034417.1, from coordinate 10,982,461 downwards.
TTGCCTTACCATTATGTACATCTTTGCTTTTCATCTCATCCCCTTCCTGTGTTTGTATTCTACATGCATGTCCATGATTCTGGGGATACTTTCTATCCTTATTTTTAAATCCTTGTTCTGCAAGCGTCAACAAAGAAAAGAAAGCATGCTAGGTCTTATGCCTTCAGTTAACAAATATGGTTCAACTTACATGTTTCTTTCTAAAGGCATATAAACACCTTAGATGAACTTAATATCTAGACAGATATTTTTAAAGTTACGTATGTGTATATTATAAATAGGCATTCCAATTTTGAAGAGAACACAACAGCCTATTCTTCTGTGTGTGCTGCTCAGTTACGCTGCAGCTTGTAAAACATTTTGCAATCCTGATCTTGCAGAGTATACAATACGGAGAGCTGAACAGATCCTGGTTGGAGATCTTGTGACTTTTAGATGACTATACTGCTTCTGATAGCAGTAAAAAAAAATAACAATAATTGTTACTATTAATAAATATCGAGGAAGTCAGTGTTCACAGACAATTCTACACTGTTTAACAGAAATGAGTTATCTGTGTAATTTAGAATAAAGACACAATTGCCCAAACTGACTCCACTTTGTTGACAGGAGAACTAGAAATCACAGTTAGCATTAGTGCTAATCCTGGATGCCCCTGGGCATTTTTATCTCCAACATTCTTGAGACCTCCAACTTGATAAACCATTAAAAAAAAACCCAAAAGATACTTTTCTTTGGGAAGGTCTGTTTGTCCTAAACTGAAATATTTCAGTTTTCTGACCAAGCTGGGCAAGAAACCAACAAACTTTGTGTCGGAGTCAAATCTCCCAGTTTTCAGGCAGCAGCATTACTTGACATAAGCAGCTGGTTTGTATGCTCGAGCCTCCCTTGTGGGCAGTGTTCCCTGCAGGGACTGCATCTCCCTCAGTGCCTCTGTGGCCATGGGAGCGCAGAGGAGCTGCCCTGCGTGCAGCTAGTGCTCCGTGGGAGATGCAGTATGAGCAGGAGCCCCACGGCAAAGTAACAAGCCTGTGAGAAAAGCTGGGGTCGTGAAATGGACCCACAGCTTTTAGGAATTTGCTTAGTTTAAGACAAAAGCAGTTGTTGCAGTATCAGAAATAACTGGTTTTTTACTGGCCTTTCTAAAGGAGTTGTGTCTTCATATAGAAGAATGAGGCAAAAAAAACCCCTGAAACTTAAAATGGATTGATGTGATAATGTGCAGAAATGCCGCTCTACCTTCAGAAAATTGCACCTGAGTTCTGTGCTGCTATTTCACAGGTATCAAAATACAGCTACCCAGTTTACACAGAGCTGCCTCTGTTCGTTAGAAAATACCGACATTCTCGTTGTTGACAATGCCACAACCAGGGAGAAATCTGAAACTGCATTGTCACCAGAAGACTAATGCCAGCTTCTGGATGTGTCAAGGATTCTCATCTTCGTGCTGAAAGTACTGTATTGTATCTGCTGAGGAGTCCTTTGCAGCAGAATGTTGTAGCACTGTGGTGTGAACTGAATCACGTGTACTCTTTGAAATCCAGTTCAGAATTTCATGTAACTGCTCTTTAAAATAAAAAAAAAAAAATTGATGAAAGAATTTTTGATGAAATATTTTTGTGAAAATTTAAAATTTTCACAGTGAAGAAAATAAAACTGCAGTGGAAAATGAATGCACTGAAGAATAACACATGCTACCTTGCCCTGCTTAGAGGATGAGATGTGCAAGCTTCTTTCATAATGATTCACTCAGCTTTAGCAGGTAGAAATAGAATCAGCAAGAAAGATGAGTAAAAATCTAAAAAATACACAGCTGTATTGTATGTAAAAAAGGGAAACAAATGGTAAATAAGTCCAGTGGCTTAACTTCCTCCTGTATGAATATATGCCCAATTCCATTTTAACTTCATATTACAGAGCAGAAAGTCACATCCACTCTTGTTACTATGAGTCCTTAACACTGTACAGACATTTCAAAGAATGTGACTGATGGTTAAAAGCAACTTGAATATCAGTGAGTAAGTACCTTGTAGCAAGCTTGTGAATATTCAGACATACCTAGCTCTAACACAACTTTTAGAGCAAGGATGTTGTTTTGTTTTCAGTGTAATTTAATAGGTCTTTTGAGATCTGCCATGTTTGAACATCTGGGAATCATCACATGTTGTCGATAAATGAGGCAACAGGAAAGGCATGATGTGTCACAGATGTTGAATATGGCAATACTCCACAGACCGACTGGGTCACAAACGGGAATGGTCAGACTTTGAAAAATCTGATTAAGATTCATTGACTGGATAAAATTCAACTTTTTTCTTGAATTTCCCAACAGTTCTGATAACAGTAGGTGTTATAGTGGTAAAAAAAAAATATTGGAAACTGGTTTATTTTGAAGAACAAAATGATAGAGCTGAAGACAAGGAGTTTTACTATCAAATACTTCATAGGAAGATGAATGCAGCTTGCCAGGTCCCTGTTGTCTCATCATGAAGATTAATGGCTACTACTGGATAACTCTACCACTCCTTATAAAACAATGAATGCATAAATCAAATTTATTGCCTTAATTTAAGCATTGTGGTTAATTGAGTAACTGCTGCTGTACTAAGAAACCTTTTTCTCTCCCCTCATGTGCAAAGGGAAAGAAGAGTATTTGGGTTGCTGTAACTGTTAGCCATGAATGCCACCTCCTGGCCGTGCACAGGAATAGGGAAAATAGCCCGACTTTCATGCAGTAGATACCAGATAAACTATTCGTGATGAATAGATGTCAAAAATATGTGAAATACAGACGTGGCTCCTGACAGGCTTCCTAGATTGCTTGTGGAAATTTAAAGGCACTCCAAGATTTACTTTTGTAAAGAAATTGCGTCGTTTAAAAAAATAAACACACTTGACATTGACTTTCTGTAGAAACAACCTGGAAACTGTTGTATTTAAAGGGAGCAGCTGAATCAATACCATGAATGAAATCCTGACCTCGCTGAAGCCAACAGGACTTTTGCCACTGACTTCAGTGGGGCCCAAAATTCCAGCCAATCCTTTATGAAAGCTGCCCTTGTGTGCCAGCATTGGAGTTTTTGGAAGATTTTAACAAAGTTAGGCACATGTATTCTCTTGCAAATTCAGTGGGAATAGGATTTTAAAGAGGACCCTGAGAAGGTCTGGACCCACAAAACTATAAGCTGTACTTCAGAGTGGTAAAAGTTTTCAGTCAGAAACCATTTGTTCCCTGTGCTCAGACAAGAATATCTGCTGCTTTCATTGCTTGAACTTCCCCAGCAATAGGCTCACCGCTGTTAGTGCTGCTAGTGCAGGTAAAAGCATGTTGTACGTACCAGAACATGTTCCTTGAAGCAATCTTGTTATCATGGTGTAATGGACTCCCAAATCAAAGCAACGCTCTTCTCTGGCTGCTAGGAGGATATACAGACAGCAGGGGAAACAAGCCAGGGAATTTCTCTCACCTGGGGAAGCAAATAAGAAGCATTTCTCCAATGCATGAAGATGAAAATTTGGGCAGACAGTAGCTGAAATCCCCTGCAGCGTCAGATTGTGTTATAACTACTGCATTTAACTCACCCTTGGCTTTCTTTGCCTAGCTGTTCCAGCCATGTGATCTCTTCCAAACTTGAATTCTCAAGTCATACTTAATAGTAATTTCAGCATTCCCAATCCTGCATGCAGATACAATGGTGGGCAATCAGTCATCTCGTTAGGTTCTTTTTCATTCTCTTTAATGATTTCTTTAGTATGTCCAGTAACGTACAGTAGAAATTGCATGCAGACAAATCACTAAATGTACAAAGTAGACAAATTTTAATTTGCCTAATATGTGATCCTAGTAAATTTGTGAAGTCATTTCAAGGACTCAGTGACACAATGTACATTGGAAGAGATTAAAAAGTAACAAGAGCTATTGTATGTCAGTAACTGCTGCCCTCAGAAATAATTTGGCTGATTTGCAGAGTTTCTAGCATTCTTAAAGTATGGCACTTTTCCTTTAATGGGGGTGATTAGGATCCATGTGCCACAGAGGCAGTAGCGTGTGTTGGTTTTGGCTTTGTTTTGTGTGTGTAGGGTTTGTTTGTTTTCAGTATAGGGGGGGACTGAAGAGAGAAGTGGTCAAGGCAAAGAGAGAAAAACGAGATGGAAATCGTTCCACCATCCAACTGCGGTGATACTATCTCCAATCTGTAGATGGCAGTGATCTCCCACGACCTGCTGAAGGAGGGAAGGGGCGGTGGGGAAATCCTTAAATTAAAACCGCTATGCAAAGCAGATGTGGGGGAAATTAGTGGTGAGGTTAACCTAATGCTATATACTGATCTCCTTTTTACACTAAAGCCTACTTAAAGAATATCAGAATGTATATCACTTCCTTCCTTCATGTAATGAGAAAATACTTAATGCCACTTTTAATCTGTATATTTCTGTACTGAAGGATTTTGATGACAAATTCCAGAATCTTGTCTTTTGGAATTTATCTGTGACCAAATCCCAGCACAGGCATTCCAGTCTTTTGTACATGTGTTTGATATATTTCATTATTTTTAGATGTTTATTTAAATAATGCCTGGATTTTTCCTTCCAAACCCCTCTAGGTACTCAGCCACCTCCCTCACCAGTTGCTCAGCAGGTCTGTGCCACCTGGGTAACTTTCAGCTGCTTTTCCCTGACACTTGCATTAGTTTTCACTTTCATTCAAATAAAAGGCGTAAGGCTGGCAGAGAATGCTTTAACATAGGGTGTGATGTGTGCTGAAATCAAAGACGGTAATTTCAGTGGACTTGGAATCTCGCCTCCCAAAACCTACCTTGCCTGGTGACTGTCGGAGAGAACTCGCAAAGTATAACATGAAGTCTAATCTTTCCCTTTTGTGCATATTTTCACTTGTGGGTTTTGTGCTTTTCTTCTTAATGAAAGGATTCTGTCTATGGGACCTTGAAATACACCTTTTCATGAAGGCCAGACTGCAAAAACTACACAGTTTTTGAAGCTCTGTTGTAAGTGTCGCATAGGCTTTTATCACCAGGTTTTAAAAGATACCTAGACATGCCAGTGAGGCGTCCAGAAGGACTGCAAACACCATCTTTTATATAGCATTTATTTTATTGTATTTTTTTCTGGAGGTCTTAACTATCAGTGAGATTTGGGGTTTTGTGGGGAGGAAGATGCCCACAGTGAATGCATTTGCAAAATGAAACGCAGAGAAGTCCCTAAGCCAGTCAATAGCTTAACATCCATAGGTTACAGTAGGAAGTGTGCAACTGCAAAGAACAAAAGTAGAAAACTATTCCTCTGCTTCTGAGTCAGCCTGGGTTCTTTTAATGGCATGAGCATTAGATACCCCACAGCGACTCCAAGTTGAGACATTCCTCAGCAAACCATGAGAAATTACCTGTGTCAAGCTCTCCATTTAACATTATGCCACTTGGTTACTTGCTGCGGAAAAGACTTTTTGCAACATCAGTATGCCTAATTTGCAGTCACTTTTGTTTCACTGCAGTTGAGTGGAGTCTTGTCATTGATACCAGCAGTGGCAATTTTAGCAAGTTCTAGCAGATCACTTAAGTCTTTTTTGGAAAGCTTAGCTGAGATTTACCTCCTTTCGCACAGGTTGGATGCTCACCCATTCTAGCAGAAAGATTACTGGCCACTGATCATCTCTGTCTTAAAAGCTTTCTCTGCAGCAACCTACCTTTTCTCCTCTACATTTTATTACTTTTTCTATGATGCTAAATAGATTTCCTTTTCTTTACAGATCACACTTAACCTGCAGTTATAAAAAAGGATTTACTTTTCAGTGAGTAAGTGTTTAATCCCTCATATTGCATTGTCAGAAAATAATCAACTGATCTTCTCCTCATATATGGAATGTAGCACTTATTTCATAGTAAGCACTCTCACCCCTAAAAACAGATAGGGAAAAGGTAACTAAGGAAGTCTGTATAGCTTTCCAATCCTACTCATGCTCTAGATATATAGAGTGAGGACCCCTCCTTGGGAGTTATTGGCCACCCCGTGAAAAAGTCAAGAAGAGAATTATGGAAAAAGAAATACTCAGTTTAGTAAGCTGTTGGCTCAGTTTTCCTTAGATATTAGTTTATTTGCAGCATGAGCTCGGGGTGCACTAAGACTTTCCATAACTGTCCCATAGCTCCCAGTCACGCTGCCTGACTTGCACTGTTACTCTCTTTCTTCCCTCCTGCTCCTTCCCATTCCCTTTCTTCTGCTCTGTCTCTTCATCTTGCTAATTCATTCCACATGCCCTTGAATATGTACCTTGTAAGCTGCTGTTTTGCATTCAACATTTGTTTATCCTGGGACTTATCACAGTATCTGAGAATCTCATAACTTTCACAGATTTTTATCCCCGTGAAGCCTTTGTGAAACAAGGAAGTATGTCAACTTACAGATGGGGAGTGGTCACAGCAGATTAAGTGAGGTGCTCAGAACCCTGTTTAGTCGTGGGAGCTTTATTGAAGTATTTCTTGGCTCCTGATTTCCTCTATAGATTGAAGATTCTTGTCAAGCTACATCTCCTGCACTGCACCACAGTCTCCTTTCCCAGTGAGGACAGGGCATCGCTCCATCTTTTTGGCCTCAGTGGCTTCTTGGAGATGTAGACTAACCAGGGAGTCTTCTTACAGCAGAAGAGGGATGTCAGAGACACAAACTCAATAATTTCAGAAAAGCCCCATTGTGACTTTTCAAAATCCAAATTATGGATAGGTAGAAAAGGAAATTTGTGTGGGAAGGGGTTCAAGTCTCTGACATACATTTTCATTCCTCTACAAGAAAACAAAGCATCCTAATATATATATATATATAAAATCCTATTTATGTAAAGTAGACACTTTACTCAAAAACAGTTAAGGATCTAAAAATGCTGACTTCTGAAGAAAATTGTGGATTGACCCTGTTTGTACCATAATATGGAAGAAAGAGCACGTAACTAATAAGGATTGCATCATGGCTAATCCTTCCTCCTTGTTTGAGACTATCTACTGTAAGGAAAGTACACTTTTCTGCAATAAAAGCCACTTATCCATAACATCAACACAGTCAGAACTATATTTTAATGTCGGTTCTATATTAAGTTTTCGGGACTTGCTAAACGTAGGAACGTGCATGCATGTTTTACAATTCAGAGGTAGCTTCCAAAGCAGCAGACAGAAACTCACAATAGGACTGAGGCTGGCAGCATGTGCAATTTGAGTGCCAGATCATTAGGTATTCCAATTCAGCCATGATGTGAAACTGCACAGCAAGCTCTACAAACAGCTCTGCTGGTGCTGGGGTGGTGACCTCGGAGCTCTCATGTGACTGGGCTGCCAAGGGGCTGTCTGGTCCACCAGGGTGCCACTTGCCTTTGATTTATCTTTGAGTCTGAGGAATTTTTTTCAGTGTAGTAAGAAAATCCTATTTCAAATACATTATTAGAGCTATCTACGCAGTCTGGCCCCAGTGGATAATTCCTGCTGACTAGATAGGCATTCTCTATGGACATATGCACTGACTTTAAAACAACTCTCATGTAGAAAGATGTCTGATTTTCCTTAAAAGTAAGGTAAATGAGGAATAAGAGAGAAAGTGGAATATAGAATAGTTCTGTTTCCTAAGAAAACTGTTGTGTAAGTAAATGTTCATCTATTCATAGTACTCTTTACCTTTAGAAAGTTTGGTTTATAGCAAATATTTTTACACAAACCTAGTGATAAAATAAACATTTTAACTACCCTGAACTTTAATTCAGACCAAATGAAGTTATCACACACACACAAACAAGAAGGCAACTGAATGCAGTGTTTGTATTTGTGTAAAACTACCCTGGTAGTAAGCCAGTGTCTCCTTCTCTCAGGACTCAAACTGCTTAGCCTTGCGGAAAGGTTTCAGAATTGGCAGACAGAAAGAGTCTGCATTCTGCTGCAAGCGTAACTTCCACTGAAATGTGTAAAAATAAGGCAAGATACAATTTCTACACTGAGCAGAAAAAGGTTATATTACAGTCCTGTCACTGCCTTGATGGATATTGGCTAGGAAAGGGTTTTTTTAGTAGATCAGTTTAGTGCTATTGTCTGTTCAGTATTAAAAACATTGCAGTCTAATAAAAAGCTTCTAGTTCTACTGTGAAACTGTGGAGATAGATACCTCACTACAGGCTACAACAAAAATCTTAAATCTCTCCAAAGATCTGATCGGAGAACTTCATCTGTATGCTGAAGCTTTGCAGAAATTACCACTTTTGTGTCTATGCCCAACCACCCAAAACCATAACTTCCAAAACTACAAATATAACTTAGTCCCTACTCATCATTTTGCACATGTGAAACAATTAGAGGATTTCTGGCATCTGCTCCACCCAATTACAGCCACTGCAGGATAGATAGATGCCATGTAAGGAGCATAGTCCTGCTGGTTTCAAGAAGAGTGTTTAAAGCTAAGAGCTAACAAAGAAACAGCGTCAGCTGATCTGACTCTGAATATAACACAAAGAGCATTGCTCCTCACTGGATTTTTCTCAAAAACTTCCAAAAAAATCTACATATGGCACAGAGAAAATTTGGAAGACTGCAGTGCAATTGAAGTTTTTTCTTAAGGCTGTGAGTCTACCACTCATGGCTAGACATGATATAATGACATTTATTTTCATTATTGGGTTTTCCTTACATTTTCACTCTCTGAGGGAATCTAATTCTCAGCATCAGTGTTGTCTATTTTTGCTCCGTATTTTTGGATACATAAGTATGTGGAAGTGTTTTACAACTTTCAAAGCTTTCTCCAAAGCAATTCTTGGATTATATGCAGTTACTTGAAAAGTTCTCTTCTCTGTATATTTTCTCTAAACACTGGAGAAAACACATATGTTAAACAGAACCCTATCCAAGTATGTGAGTAAACTTCAGAGAACACTTGAGAGAAGAATGCAGAAGAGTTATTTAAAAGAGGACGAAAAGATGAAGCATCAATTACATAGTGCCAAGTATATGCTCAGTTCTTATCTGTTCTTACGAGCAGTATTTTGTTCATAAATGGAAGAAGCAATGTGAAACCATGGCAGCTGAGTTACAGGACGTTTGATATAATGGCAGGGAAAAGATGCCAACAAAGCACCTTTTATGTGCATGTTAAACTTAGCTTTGGTTGACAGTGTGCCCACTGCAAAACATACACAATGCCTACAGGAATGATAAACAGAATCTTCCCCAAGGAATATTTTATTCAACTCTGTATGTCAGTTAATAACTTATTGCATAACTTACTCTATCAGTTCCTTATCTATAAAACTGATGCATCAGGTCTTCTGTGAGACTTGTGCAGATGCATTTGAGCAGGAGGTATCTTGCTAATTGCATCGCATCACACTGCTGCCACCAAGCCCCTATCAGGACTGGGGCTTCAAGCTACAACTGCCGTAACCAATATAATACAAAACAGTAATTTTCTTACAGTAGCTGCAGCCTTTAAGGCTTCAAAGAAGGAGCTGAAAAATGCTGCTGTAAGAAAAATAAAGAATACAAAGGAAAGAGTTTTGAATATGCTTTAAAATATTTTCGTAATATTTTCCAATCCTCTAGATACACTTGCTATGATCACATCTCTTTTTAAGTCTTGTAATCTAAGACTCTCTTATTAACTTTTAATATATGAAAAGTATGCACTATAGGAACGTAATATTACTAATGAGGTAAAGATCTTCCCCTCACTGTTATTTCCTGTCCATCTCTGTGGTAAGTAACCATGTATCTTTGTATATGGACACGTACAAGCTAAGTGGAATAACTACTTACCCATCTTCAGTCCCTGTGGACCTCTATTAGCTAGTAAAAAGGCAGAGGCCACATCAAACCAATGCTCTACAGAAGAAACCCAAAGAAGTGTATTAAGATTCTGCCCCTGTAGTGCCAGCCAGTGAGATTTTCACACGTGGGGAATACAGACCAGGATCTTCTAAAACTGAAAGGTTTTGCAAATCACAGTTTTGTCCTATCACCTAGTAGCCAGCAATAAGATAAATAGAAAGAAATCTGCAATAAAACAAAAGAGAAATGATCCTTTGTCCAGAAAATAAATCAGACCATTAATTTAACAGCAATATTCTAATTGTTATAAAAGTGGATGAAATGTATTTGTTTATTAAACATAGCATACAAAAGTGAGAGGACTGCATACAGCTTCCAGCTACTTTTCTGCAAGCCACGTACAGACATGAATTTTTCTAATACAAAATGTGACTCTTCTACAGTCTAATCAACAGTTAGACAGTCAATCATCAAAAGACACCAAAAAAGGTCACATTAAGTTTCTCAGGGTTATTATTAAAAACATGAGAAACATTCCCTCCAGTAACTTTGGAAGTTAATTACACTGCCTGTACACTCAGTGCTCCTCACAGACAAGGAACAAAGAATGTTGATGTTAGAGGCCACACAAATAGTATGCTCATGCTCCCCTCCCTGCACACCCTCTCGTTGTCCCTTGCCCTCCTTCGCCAAAGACTTAGGACAATGAGCACAAGAAATACTGAGATCATCTAAGGGCTGCTGGGGAACCCTGTTCAACAATGAGCAGGCAATGTTGGATGTGCCATAGTTAGCAAGAACAGAAGAGTGCGTTGCAGGCCAGGCTGGGAGAATGGACATCTGGTAAAGATTGGGAAAGAATTCTGCCTGGTGGAAGGCCAGGAAGAACAAAGAATGCCCTGACTCTTCTCCAGCCTGGTGTATGAGGAGGTAGTGCAAGGCTAGAAGTTCCACATCACTCATTTCAGTGGTCTCAACTCAGTCCTGAAGCTCATCCCACTGCAGTGAGCTCCCAGCAATCCATTTGGTTTCCCAATTGGTTTCCCAATTGATTTCCCAATTCCCATTTGGTTAGAGAGGGCTTTGTAGATTTCACAGTGCAGGAGCACACTTGTCAGTCATTATATGATAGTTATTTAATTGTAAAATCAGGCTCTCCAGCTGGTATATAATTCCAATTATTATTATTATTTATTTATTTATTTTGAGATGGAAGAATTTTAGGATGAAGACATGGCTTAAAAAGGCCTGAAACAAAGATGATATGTCATGGTTTGCAACAAGTTATGTCTCAGGTAAACAGCCAAATTTTTTTAAACACACCTATTAATCACGATTAAAGGGTCTGCAAATCACTGGCAATCAATCCTGCAGGCAGAATAGCAGATCATAACATTCCCTTGTTACAAAGGGTTGGAAAGTTTTGGTACTCCTGAAAACCACTGGAGGAAATGAACCTGTACATGTGGCTCAGCCAATCCTCAAGGTGTAAGGGATGTCCATAGGCAAGAAAATGAATTGCTGTCCAGATACTCCTGCAACAGAGACAGAGTGACTGCAGGTGTTGGGGAAAAAAAAAAAAAAAAAAAAAAGAGAATGATTTCAGAAGGTATGAGATTTGCCTGTAGTTAAGCTAAGAAGGCCTCACAAGAAGCAAACCGTAATTCCTTTCAGAATCATTGTTACATTCCTGTTTAGTAAAATTTTAGCTAGGATAATCGCTTTAAGAGAAATTATACATGTCCTCACAGAGGAGAATACTCAAAGGATAGATCCAGTCAATATAGACCAGAGATGTAGAGAAGTGTTATTTCTAAAGCTGACTTCTCTCCCTACAGTCCAATGGCAAAAGAATGTAAGAGAGAAATATAGCACTAGAGTTGGAGATCATAGTCTCCATTTTCAGAATTTCCATTTCCATAAAAGTGGATTAAATGGGTTAAATATTCCCATTGTTATACAGGTAGATGAAATGTATTTGCTTGTTAACCATAGCATACAAAAATGAGTTTAATACCAGTAAGACAATGTTAAGTCTGAAGGCAAAAGAATCCATTCTATTTGCTTCAGAAAAGCTTCCTTTAATATCATTTATGCAAGAGCTCATTCATCATAAAGCAATCTCTTCACATTTTAAATACGAATAATCTCAGTTTTTCTTTTTCTGAGTCCAAGAAAAACTGGCTTAGGCCACTGGTCAAAATTTAAACAAAAAAGAAACAAATCAAACAATCCACCAAACCATGAAGAGCAGACCAAGCTCTGAACTAAAGCCAACTCATGTGAATTTCAGGTCAACTAATGGCTAATAGCAACTCCACAGGGATTAGAAACACTGCCTGCTACTAAACTGAGCAACCATAAATGTAAACTCACTCATCCATTGAAGTCATGTTGAACACTTACTGAAGCATGACTTAAATCAATACGCAGAATTTCAGATAAACTGGTGAAAATTTGTTCAGCAAACAAATAGAATACAATCTGATTTTAAAAAGGCTATTCAAATCCCCCTGACACCACCTACTGTTTCAACTTTTCTTAAAAGGTTGATTCAATAGAAACTGCTTTGCAGTACTTCCATGAGCTTTAGATCTCCTGGCATGCAGTGAGATGGAAGCTAACTGCAGCTTCCCTGGATGTCTGAATGTATCTTCTTTGGCACTTCAGGCATTTTGTCGCTATGTGAAGAGCAGTCATGTCTGCGCTGAAAATTACTTTCCATAAATTAAATAACGTTTGGTTAAGTGGCAAGAATATCAGACAATCTCTATCAGCATAATGTTAAAGTATCCTCGCTCTTGTTGACACACAAATTCCTAAGATTAACTTGTTTGAGGTATCTAGAGGGATAAGGGAACTATTTATAAGATCTAGTTTACCTGCTTATAATTTATTTATAATCATTACAATAATTTATTTTATAAATCAATTAGCTTTCACTGATATCCTTCCAATTTACAGATTTAAATGTCTTCTGCCTATTTAAGTTGGGTAAATATCCTTTTAAACTACTTCTTACACTTGGGAATGTTACTCAGAGATTTTATTTTAAAATTAAAAAAAAAAGTAGAACATATAACCAACCAGATGAAAACGCCTTCCTTAAGAAAAATGAGAAAAAAAGAGCTAACACAAATGTACAGACTGCTCTGTGACAGTGCTTCTGAACCTAGGGAAACTCACTGGGTCATTCAGTTAGAAAGAATGGAGTTAGTGAAAGCAAGATGAATGTCCAGTATAGCAGACAATAGTAAAACTTGGTTGCAACAAAATGTATGTTTCATTATTTACTATAAACTAGACCTATGCACACTGCAGATTAAAACAAGCTGATGAAATTCTTAACCAAATAAAGCATGGGGGAAGATATTAAGCATTAGCATCTTAAATACAATATAAAGGGGTCGTGACAAATTACATCAATGACTTTCAAAAACGTAAATCCATCTTCTGTTTCCCACTTTTTCTCTCCATGTACCAACACAGTTGTAAGTCTGGAAGAAAATAGTATGCAAAATGTACATATCTAGGCTCTGCTGTGGTCCTCCAAGAGCACCATATAGAAACAATAAATTAAAAATCAGTTTACTATAAAAGATTCTCAGTAAAACTTAAAAATACAGAGCTAGGAGACATTATCTCTAGTTTTCTACCCCAGTATAAGACAGCAACAGCTAATAGATGCTTCTGCCTTAACTGCCACGTCTTTCTATGTGAAATAAACCTTTGCCATGAATGCCGTACTGGGATAAAATACAAAAAAAAAAAAAAAACAAAACAAAAAAACCAACAGGTTCCTTGTGCAGACAAGAAGAATTTTTAGCAGCAGGCTACAAGGCATTTCAAGTAAGTTAGCAGCGTCTTAATAAACTTGAGATAGCACTGCGTTAGGAGTCCCTGTATGTTTGAAATTGCCTGGAATGAAAATTTGGTTCCAAATGCGTCATACTTGGTCTTCCTAGTACTTCACAAACAACATTTCCTCTTACTGACATTTACACCTTTTTTTCCTAGAACCAAAGACAATACTATACAGAAGAATAATGGGGATTTCTTTTTGTCTCTGTATGAAATCACCTCTATATGGTTATTTAGATGCAATTGTTATATATCAACAGGCCTAAATAAAGCTACTGACACAATTCAAACAAACTGGTAGAATTATTTGAATAGGAATTGTGTAGAAGGGACAACCAGATGCACGGGCAGCTCCTGTGCTCGCTACACATGAAGGCTGGACGCTGAACAGGGCTGTGTTTAAAGTTCACCGAGATAATTGGGAAAAAAAAAAAAAAAGAAAAGAAAAAAAAAAAGGAGTTTTCAGTAGTCACCATATCAAGCCTGGGATGAAATTGAGCCTTAGGTGACTTCAGTAAAGCCGCAGGGGTGCACAATCACTCATTAACTGGTTCATCTGGGACAGTCAGAATTTTGCAAGAGCTGGCATTTTCTGTCCGGTTTATCTCTCCTTTTGTAAGGTCCCCATAACGTTAACCTTACGTATTTTGATATCAATCCAATCCTCTACTCATCACACTGACTTCTGAATCAGGCCCTAGAAGAGCGCAGTGCTGGCAGCGTGCTCTGCAGGCAGGAAAATCTCAGCTCTCTGCCATATGCCCCATGTGGTATTTAAAAAAAAATGACTGATAGCTGCATGATTGTTCTGCATTTCCCTGTAGCTCTCGGGCTGACTAAATATCTTCGGGTGTGTTAAGGTATAATGCCAGACTAAAATCTGACTTATTAAACAAACTCCCAATAGCTCTGATATCACTTTTAATTTATATTATAATTTCTAAATTCTGATTGCTCCCTGGTGACTTTTTTTTTTCACAAGTACATCTGGAGCTGAGAAATGGTTTTGTGCAGGAAGCAACCATGTGTAGTAAAGAAACCCTTCTATTCCTCTTGCATTTTGGTGCCATCTGACCTCTCTTACCAGAATAGCCAGTTGAGTCCCACAGCTTCTGGGCAGTTCTTACTGTTTTACCTAAAGCAAAAAATTCCTGGGAGCGTCCACAAATCTGAAGCAGCATCTGTTCTTTTCCTGTTTTTTCTTCTTTGAAAATGTAAACAGAATGTTAATTACCTTGCCCTGATTTTATCCTGCTGCTCAGTTTGTTTCCTTTTAACTTCTGAATCTATTACTACCTGCCAATTTGTCTAATCCTGTATGCTGGCAGACGTTAAGTTTTTAGCTGAGATATCTGCAGTGATCACGGAGGAAAATGAGCTCTATTCTGCTAGGTCATCAAGACCCGGTAACCCAAATCTATTTGCTAAAAAGTAACTTCATCATTTGCACAATTTGGAATCTAGACAGAAACTTATTTCATAAATGTGTTCATGGATTCATTCTGGGGACTTTGAAGATCTCTCATATTGAATTAAACCCATCAAAGGCTTTGAAGATGAGTTCTTCCAGCACTTCCAGACCTCATTGCCTTTTTCTTGGCCACATTTTGTTCTTAAATGAAGAATAAAATGAAAATTTAAGTAATCAGAAGATTCCTCCCGCTTTCTCATCGCACACGGAGGAAAAAAGGCTGATTCAGCACTTTCACACGTGCTCAACTGTAATTGTGTGCGGCACTAAATTGGAGAGTTATGCTCAGGTTTCATATTTCAAGGTCTACTTTAATTTTATACAAGCAAAAAAAAGGAATATTTTATACTATATTTTAATAAATAATTAATATTAAACTGCATCTATTAAATAAAGGTTCAAACTTGCACAGCGCCCTAAGCTCCCACTGGATGGTGTTTATCAACATGCAAAATCAGGATCTGGTACAATGATATTTGAAATTGTCTCCTGTTTCATACTGTGCCAGTTCAATATTGCTAACTACAGGTGTTGAAAAGCATAAAGTGGTCCATCAAATATCAAAAGATTAGTTTGACTCTTGTCAGATCTCTTAAAAGTAAATAAATAAATTTGGGGTTCTCCTTATTTGCCTTCTGATTTTTGAAACTCCAGGGTTCCGTTGGCTCATGTTTTCATGTTCTTCCTCTAACAATTTCTTTTTTTTCTTTTTTTTTTTTGATGGAAGCTGAAGTTTGCATCTACTTACTAGCCTACAGGAGCAGACTAAGAACATCAAATGTCATTAAGGCTTATGGGAAAACTGTAGAAATGGGCCATGCTGCTTGATAACTTACTAATTTACAAATTTTAGTAACAGACATTAGCGCTTTGAACCACTGATGTGAATTAGCCAGGTTCTACTACTTACTTAACAGTTCATATTATTTGTGGCATTGAAATTACTCTACAGCTCTGAAACCTCCCCTACAACTGAACACGATATTGTTTGTCATACGAAGTGAGAACAGTGAGTTTTTACATTTTCTGATAGAATTGAAATAGTATTTTAGGGCTAGATGCTACTCCAATTGTTTTAAGGAAGAAAGTGTTTTTCTCTCCCATTTCAGTTCTATGCTTCCACAGAGAAGGTCTTCAAAGTCCCGTGATATGCCATGGATTTTCATTGTTGATTATCTGATGGATAATGCATTCATAGGTGTTTTGTGGGCCAATTTTAAGAAGGAACTTAAAACCTCTGACCATTTACATGCTTTGGTTTGTCTTAAATAGAGGAGCTACTGAATCAAGAGACATGAAGTGGGTTTTGGGGGGGGAATAAACAACTCCATACAAAAGAATTAACATACACTAAAACTACTCTGAAAGTAAAGCCTCCTATTTTATTATGCTGGCCCACAACGTCAGAGGCAGATGTTGGTGGGATAGCAGCAGAGGCAGAACCCTCCCACCAATATTCCATTACTTGTTGTTGCCATGTGACAGACGGCAGCAGAGGGGCAGTCTGACAGAACGGCATCTGACATGAAGTGTATGTGAAGCAAAGGTGTGACACTGAATTCCTCCATGCAGAAAAAAATGGAACCCATTGACATTCATTGACACTTGTTAAATGTTTATGGCAACCAACCAGTGGATGTGATTCCAGTGAGGCAGTGGTGGTGCGTTTCAGCAGTAGCAACAGCAACAACGGGTCACCTCCGCTGGTGCAGATTTTTACGAGTGCGGCATGCAGGCTCTTGATCATTGCTGACAAAAATACATAGCTCATCTCGGTGACTACGCTGAAAAGTGTTTTGTAGCTGAGACCTTGCTCTATCAAATAGTGTTATTGTGCTCTTTGTATGTAGTTTCCATGGAAATAAATAGGAGGCATTACTTTTGGAGCAACCTACATATACAAATTTTCCAGAGATGACCTTTTTGAAGACATAATAGTCCAATTTGAAGGTTCATTCCTCTGACATTTTTTCATCTGGTTAGTTTAATCATCCTCAAAAGTTAAAAAAAAATTGCCTAGAACTTTTGGGCCATTTTAAACTCTGTACTATGAATAACAATTCATTTCTTTCATAAGTTAGTTTCATGCTTTAATTGGCAGCTGTGTGAGGTAGAACACATAAAACCCCATTCTACTTATCATTCCTTACAAAAAAATGCATCCTTAATAGGTTATATGAATGAGATTGCAATGATTATTTCAAAAATCTCTCTTACATTGCTAAGTTGGTACAGTAACTATAGATGAACTGCACATAAAGCCACCTCAAGTAAACATGGTCTCTTTATAAATAATAACCAAAAGAATTTCAAATTATGAGATAATTAACTGCCTAGATTTACTCCTTACTGCTCCATTCAGTTTTACTTTATTTTAGACTTAACAACCCCCCACACCTCTAAGCACTCCTGGAATACTGGATCAGAACTTGTGCACCTCCTGCTGTGACAGTGCGCTGTAAGGCAATCCCAGTGTCAATATTCCCGTGCTGCTGTGTTTCCCATGGTTGTTTCTAGGGATCAGTAATTATGATTAACAGCTGAATATGCAGAAAACCATTCACCCACTTAATAATATTTGATATTTAATATCCTAAATATGAAGAATTAAGTGCCTTAAGTATCAGTGGTATATTCTGTTCATGCAGAATTGTTGTACTTCAGACCCAAGTGAGGTATGAATAACCTTGCATTTAGTTCGTCTGATACCTTCTGCTGAACACAGTGGCTGTGCTGCCAGTTTTCTTCAGCAGAATCAACCAAAGTCCAACACTGAAATCATATTTTGATTTCTGTTAACATTCACAACTTGTTCTTGAATATTTCATGCTACCCACGCTAACATGATAGTAGTTTTATATGGGTGCTTCATTAGTAAGGCTCATGCTTCCTTATATTATTGCAAACTATACATTCATTTTTATGAGAAAATTGGTCATTTTTAGGGCACTGATGCTTGTATGAAATTAGTGGATGTTTGGAATGGACAAAGCATGCAGGATCAGGCTTTTGCTTTAGCAAACATTAATTACACAGGTATTTCCTGCATAAGGAATGAATCTCTCAGAAATGCAGAGCTGTGTTGCCATCATCAGTACTTTAAAGAATTTTTTTGGTTACCAAGGTTTTTTGCTTTCTGAAGGGATATTTTTCTCACAGCTCATTCACTGTTTGTTGTTGTGTTTGCTTTTGTTTTCCTCCAAAAAGGGGGATCTGCAATCAGAATTTCCAGAGAACTTTCGGGCAGCTTCCTAGCGAAGGAAGGCTTGCAGAGCAGGGCACAAGTATGCACCGAGGTATTTTTAGTTGTGACTATTAACATCTCACCTATAAAAAAATGCACTCTCAGCTGTTCCCACAGCACTGCTTGGTGTGCTGGGAGAATGCTGATACCCTGAAGTGTTGTATTGGGTGTAATGTAGCCGTGCTTCAAGCAGAAATTCCTTAGAAGAATGAGCAAAGAGAACACTAAGCAGAATGGTCTAAATTTTTTAAAAAGGGCTACATTTTTCTCAAAAGGGACAGGAATAATACTACAATTCATATGGACAAAATGTGTAACAATGCAGCTGTATTTTAATTTGGGTATGGTATCCAATTTTACTTCTATTACACAATGACTCTAGCTGTACTTCTAAAGCAGGCAATTATCTTAAGTAAATGCCATAACATAAGAATTATATCACACACTTTTTGATATGATTCTTCAGTTTTTTATTATTCTCATGAATATCAAGCTGTCATTTGCTCACATTACAAGTGTAGGAATGCAGCCAAAATCAGATTTTCTAGGGGCTTAGAGAATGTAATGCGCATCTCTACTTCCCCAGTCTCCTCCTCCACTTCTCACTTGCCCCATCTGAAAGGAGGGCACCTGCACTTCCACATAAATGTGCTCTGTCAGAAAACATCCAGACCCAATAACAACCTTCTCTGTATCTGACCAGCAGTCCACGAAGCCCAGCAGACTTCTGTCTAATCAAAGCCAGTATTGACTGAAACCACGCAATTGATTTCAGCCTGTGAAGACCTCATGAACTGAAGCCGGCAGTTTGCATGTAGGCTTAGAATAGCTTGTTTCAGACCTTTTGTATTTAAGACTTTGGGGCTAGGGCAGAGAACTTTATTAACATCTGTGTGCAAACAGAACCAAACCTCTCAAGTTGAATTTATTGTTAATTTTTGTTTGCTTGATGCCTGCAAAATGTATTTTGAAGAAAGCATGACTGCCATGACTGACCACTGGCACCAATTACTAACTTTCAATGCAGTATCTATCAAACATTGCAGTTGAAGAATATCTTCTGTTTTATTTGCTTTTCTTTAGGGAAGAACAAATTTAAAATAACCAAATCCTGCAAATGGAATAAAATTATAAATTAAGATAAAATATCACTCTTTTTCTTTTCCTCTCGAGCCTCATGCATTCCTTTCAAACATGAAATAACTTTTGAAGGAAGGATGGCTGTGGTGAAAATCAATATTTTTCCTCTAGCTGAGCCTACTTCAGAGAAAAGTCAGATCCTGCCTATGCCCTCTGCTTGCATCTAAAAATTTTAGGTTTCATTCCCTGTGGTAACTATCATAACTATACGGCTACTTCATACAGTATATATTGACTTTGTAAACTGTGGTTGTTCTCTAGTGCAGGGATCAGTATTCTGGACTGAGCATTCAAGTGTGGAAACAGGAAAATTCTGACATGTTATTAGATGCGTCCTTACTCATGCTCTTTGTAAGATTTCCTACATATCCCTGGATAGAAAATCAGTGGTTACATATGAAGTATCCGTGGTTACCTATTGGAAAGCAGCAAGATGCTCGCTCTATTTGTGATAGAAGCTTTATTTTCTTGCTTAGCAATGGAGGACTGTAAAGGATAAAAATATAGTTGCTATCCGATAAGTCTTAGTTTTGCCAAGTTTATTATGAGAAATACCAAAAGACACAATGAGCAGGAAGTGGAGAGCCACACACAAAAAGTACCCTGCTAACTATAGCATAAAGATTTGCCTTTGAGCACAGCAGAACCTACTGCTTCTGCAGAGCAAGATGAAGTAAATGAGATAATATAATTGAAGCTTGAAGTGACTACAAACCCAAAATGGGAAGGCAGAAAAGAATTAGAGTAGAAAAGTACATTTTTATCAGAAGTATTAGGGAGCCTCAAAACCTAATATAAAGTACTTAAGGTGTTTGAACTATTCCAAGTATACAAAAAAAAAAAAATTAAGCAATATAGTAATTATTTTTAGGGTCTCATATAATTATCAAATAAAAGATGATTTTCTGCTCCTAAGAACTTTCCATCTAAGTATCAGACAAAAGCATCAGTCAGACAAAAATATATGGTTAAGCTCTCAGTTTCTGCATCTATGAGTTACTATGTATTAGCACTGAGCTCACATATGTTTGTGCCAGACAGCTCTGCAAGGCAAGTTCTACCCTCTCACACTGCAAAGTAGAATAATTGCCCTTACTAGGTTGCAGCACCTCTAGCTGAGGAAATACATCTTACCAAGTATTACATTCTGCCATATTCTGCCTCTGGTTATACGCTTTTGCCAACCCACTGACAATATTAACTACAAAGTAATATAAAGTGACACAGGGATTAAGCATTTTTACAGCTTAAAAAGTAGCAAGCTCACCTAAGAACATTCGGACATTCTAGGCTTAACTAGTTGTATCTTGCAGCTGCTAAATGTTCTTACTGCACAGAGTATACATATTACATAGCATGCAGGTGGCAGTCACATCCTATCACTATTGTAAAAACAGTGTATTAAGCATACACAGTGTGACAGGCAAGTGGAAGACAGCCAGGAATTTCACCTTACCTGGTGCTCTATGCTGCTGCTTCACGGTCTCTTACCACGCTCAGAAGTCCTATGCTTTGTATTTGCTTCAGGCCTAGAGCGTCAAAGTGTATCAGTTCTTTTACAAAGCCACCCCACATCAGTATGACATGTGAAACTAGCCAGTTCTACAGCTCCTTACACTTCGAATGTTTTCACGATATTGAGGCTCACAATAAAAATGTCATCCTGGACTGATCTTTAAGCCTTTCTTCATTGAATCAACTCACATATGGCACAGATATTTAACAGTAACTGCAGAGATGGGTGAAACAGCTCGCAGAAAATCCTGACCCAACCTGTGTTTGCTCCAAAAGCCTTCCCAACCTTCTCTAAAGTTCATATCACATCAGTGGGGATCTCCTGATTTCCTTGTTTCTCCTTGCTAATTTCCTGGTTGACGTGCTGCTTGTTGATGAAGTGGAAAAGCTGCCATACATCACCATACCCAAGCCCTTCGGCTGAGTCAGCCTTCACAGAACACTTGCGAAACTTCACTGGCAAACACCCAGTGCAACGGATAGCAGACACCCTGCTGAAATGGGCAGGATGACCCACACGCTGGAAGTGAAAAATGCCCCTAAATGCTTGGCTGAAATTTTCTTCTTATCTAATAAGCCATCTTTTCTTTCACAGGAAGTAGATTAAACTGGGAGCGGAAGGGAACACATGGGAAGCATGGGCCAGCAATGTTTGCTCTGTTTGTTGTATTTCTCTATGTTCTCTGTTCTACTATTTCACACCTTCCCTTTTCCACGCTCTTCTCTCTAGGTTTTTTTTGCCCTTCATTTCCTTTTCACCTCCTTTTTGCAGACAGACTCCATGCCTGTAAGGACTTAGCTTCATATCCTTGTCTGTTAAAGGACGTGTTTAGCACTTATCCGTTATTTTGCCTTAGATGTGCACTTACCACTATCCAAGCAGAAGCAAATGCCCTGTGTGAACACTGGTGCATACCTTGCTCTCTGTTGCTCTTAATTGCCACCACAGATGACCTTTCAGCCTGAGTTTTGAAGTTCAGTCATGAGATGTATGGTATTTTCCAAGCTATTTGCACATGTTTTAACTGAAGGCTGTGTGTATATGTATGCAGCCATGGGTCATTACACAAAGTGAAACCACCAGCTGGTATGTCGTAGGCCACCAAACAGTCACCAGCTGATAATGACTCTCCATTATTACTAACCAGGGTCAAATTCATGCCAGTGACCTAGAAGGAAAGGGCTCCATATCTCATTACCAACATTCTGAGCTCTCTAGTTCTACCATCCACTGCATTTTTGTCTTTAAGGAAAATTTTAAGTCACAAAATGAAATTCAGGAAACTAAATGCAGGAAACTAAAAGGCATGCATTGTATCTTGACACAATAAAAGCCATTCAGAGCACATGAAATCTTTCCTTTCATAATCTGATAATGCATTCACAGCATACAAATACCTTCCTACATAAAACAGCTGCATAACCTATGGACAGAGGTCTCAAGGTATTTAGCATGATATAGAAACTGCTGAGAGAATAACGGACATTTATAGAAATCCCTAAATACTTTTTTATTTGATAGTCCTTAACTTTTCTTCTGTCCGTCACTCTGGTGTGTTCAGTACACAGTAAGATTTATAGAAACCCACAGGGAGCATTTTAACAGAATAGATATTTTGAAATATTCCTTAATTCATATCAAGCTAAACTGTAATGGTTTGAAGAAATCAAACCAAATCTGCAGGATGCCTCTAATGTGATATTTATTCAGCAAAAACTGCAAATCCATGGTCTGCTTCATTTAAACTACTGATTGCCAGAACACTTAACATTTTAGGATTCAGTCCTAAAGAGTCTGGGAATAATAAATAATAGTTTAGAGCCAAACTAATCTAACTGAATGTATATGCTCAACTTATTAATCTCCTTTGCTGATTAACAGTATAGAATTCTGAACTGCAAGTTCTTTCCCATATTGTCTGTACTAAACCTTATAAACCTGCATAAAACCTTTCTAATGTAAATAATCCTAACATTGTCAAGGTACTCACCAAAGTAGGAGAACTGATACTTCCTAGAATAGCAGTTACACCATCATCATGTCTGTTGAAATACTGAATCCTAAATTTGGACTTGGCCAAGTAGGTAGAGGAATTGATCTTAAATATTTTGGGTTTTTGTAGTTTGAATCATTCTGTTTGTGAAGAGTACTTCATGTGGCTGCTAATTTGGGCTTTTAGAGATTTCACTTCTCCTTATAATGAGTTATTAGCAATCTTCGATGCAAAAAAAAAGTGCTGAAATATTGTGTCCAGATCAGTTTGTTTGCCTGAAAGGGGGTGGGAGGAGAACAGTGAGAAAAATCTTTGGCTGTATTATGCTAGGCATGATAGTAGCCTTGCCAAACCCAGGTGTTCAAAAACTAGAAGACAGTTCCCCAAAACACAAAATTGGATCGAACATCACAAGATTAATATCTATCTGTTTTTCTTTTGATTTACCTTATGGCTTCTGAGACTTAATTTTTAAATGAAAGCTGAGATTCTTACCTAACCGCAGCAGTTTGGAAGCTGTGAGTTTAAGCAAATAATTATGCTGAAAACTTCACCTGCCCCTGCTTTTGCCCACCTCTCTATTGCTCCCAGTCTTCTGCACTGAAACGAGGAGCCCAGACAAGCCACTTCACTAGAGCTGCACCACCTGGATTCTCGAACAGCCGGTGAACCACTGCTGCCAGTTAAAATGAGCATTAGGTCTGCTTTGTGCTCAAGAAGTGATGCAAAGAAACACTAATGGCCCAGTGAATCTGCATGGGAGCCCAGTAGCAATATCATCCCTTCTTAGTTGCACTTAATAGAGGCACATCTTCCGTATCTTAGAAATATCATTGTGACTTCCAAACACTGCTTAACTTTTCCCTGGAAACTGCTGTAAAAGAAGAGCCACTGGTGTTTGTAAAACTGATCAATTTCAGTGTTGCTTTTTTCTTAGTCAATCAAGAGTACTGTTATGCTGAAGGTGTCTCTCTGTAATATGGAATTCCATTAGATACATTTGCAGATTTGATCTCAGAAATCAATTACGTGAAGGCTGACAGTGTGACACAGGTTAGCCAAACAAACCCTAGAGGAAGGCATTCCTAGGCTGGTAGCCTTCTATCTGCGGTATAAATCAGATCCCTAAACTATCTGCTAACTTCTTCAGTTAAATTCAAGATATCAATAAATAAATGTGATTAGTTGGGTTAATGAGAAATTATGTGTTTTTTTTTTCTTCTGTGGAGGACAATGTGAAATCTGAATCTAAATTTCACACATTTGACTTATTTTGCCTCTAAGACTGAGTTGAACACAGAGATGCTTCAGAGCTATTACGTAAATTCAAAATATGCACCTTCAAGAGCATATATGCTTATGATTATCTATTACAAAAAAAGAAAAAAGAAAAAAGGAGAAATGAATGATGAAATACTTTAGCACAAAAAAAAAGGTCACAGAATTTTTTCTTGTTCTTTTCTGTTTTTGTCTTTTTTTCTTCAGAAGAAAAGCAGAGAAACAGACACATCTGGTGTTCTGGGAACCACAAGAGAAAGATGGATTTCTTTCTGACATTTTTGTACTACATAATGCTGACTTTGCAAACTGCAGTATGATTGCAGACTTCAAAAATGATTTCTGTTTATAATCAGGTTAATTAATTACTGTGTAAAGTAAACAGAAGCCTATCACTTCTACAAAAAAGTTTTCAATTTAAAAGACAAATTAAGTCAGTTGAATTCATGAACAATTCCTATGTGAACTTCTAGGTGATTGAATAAATTAATTAATCTATTTGAAAATAATGCATTAAAGATAGGCATTTTGAGTGAATTAACCATAGTTACCTGCTGCTACAGGAGCAGTACTGTGCATGTGCCTGTACATTCGTGTTGTCTCAAATCACATAATACAAAGCATATCAATAACATTGAATTCAAAGCAATTGAATTAACTGTACATTAAGGTCTATCAGCGTAACAGGATCATTGGTAAGATGTCCTATTTTGAAATAAAGGTCATGATTATTTAATGAAAAACTGTATAAATACAGACATTAAGATTACAAAGGCATTAGAAATTTTGAATTGAAGAACTTCAGACTATTTACAACTAGAACATACGAGATGTCATCCTCAAAACTGAAAAAAGACTTGATTCTACTGTTAGTGGATGTGTACTGGTATCCAGTCAAAGTATACACACAAATTAATATGTACGTATGTGTGTGTGTGTGTGTGTGTGTAGAGCAACTATTATATCTAAACCTGAGAATCAGAAATGAAAAAAAAAGAAAGCTCTGAAAAAAACTGAGACAACAACTGGTAATCTTTACTCTGGTGAAACAATGCAGCAAATACTTGTTATTAGAATCTTTATTTGAATTTAGTTACACAAGGAAAATTCAAACACGGTATGTTATGTTACTGTGTTGATAGGGAAGAAAAGTTTGTTAAGTCTTTTCAAAATAAGAGTTTATAATACGACTATGATAAAAAAAAAAACCCTGTGGATTTAGTTTGTAACCACTGTTAACTCCACTGATTTCAATGGATTAACAACAATAATTCATTTATGGCACTCTGTTCTAATGGACTGGCCTGTTCCCTTTGGTATAACAGAGATCATCCCAAGATGTTGGTCTTTCATGGAGCAAGTAGCTAGGATCTCCTGAACATCCCATAAAATTCAGCCTACTTGAAGCCTACATATTCAGCCTAGAAGAATAAATATGTACAAGTTGTATGACCAGAGCTCTATGGCTAGTTCTCAACAAAGAACAAAATTAAACAACTGATTTTATTTCAGCTTCTTCAAAATTCATTTCCCAAACGCAGCACATGGGGATTCTGTTGCACATTTCCACAATGCCAAAACTTTTCCCTAGGTGTTAGCATTATGAGCCTTAGAGACTGTCTAGTTTCCAAGTTATTTCTGTGATACAGAATATAGAAGGAGAGGCAATGAAAGCATGCTGACATGGGCAAGTCTCCTTGGAACCACTCCTGGGGTATTGTTATTTACAGTGTTTAGGAACCTATCTGATCTCTGAATCTGTTTCTCTAGTTTAGTCTAGTGAGTACACACCTAAGTGGCACACCAATCTAGTCTAGTATTCAGAAAGCATTACTGTTTTTCTAACCTGATCATCCCAAGCTTATGCAACTCTGTTTTCTGTCTTTCCCACTGCCTTCTGAATCTGTTGGCCAATCTCATAAATTTGATAAAAGAGCAGTGACCTCAAATATATTAAATTATATCCAGCTACATGAAAACTGATGACTAGATAGATGACTGGCCTCATTAAGGGAAAAACTGCAACATGAACTCAAAAGTTCTGTTTTGTCTGGCTTACCAGCCGGACAATCAACACACACACAGCTCATAAGCAGCCACGGGACATGCCGCCTCTTGCCCAGCTAGTAATTAGGGATAGCAAAGAGACCTCAGGATACTGCGGGCAATGAGAGAGGACAAGAAGGCACAGATGGAAGATTTGAGGTACTGGATGGAAGAATCATAAGGTATGTGAGAGGAGGGAGCTGATATCCCCGTTGTGACACCACACAGAGACATACGATTACAAGGCAGAAGAGTAGGTGTTGAGTGTTATGAAAACATTCTTTGTCACAGGGCTAGTTTGTAGTTGATGGTTATCAATAATGTGCAATTCTTTCTTTTCTGAATCTACCTTTGTGAGTCTGATATCTTCATTAGATCCTCAGCCTGAAGTTCATGGGTCTATACTTAATTACAGAAACCAAAGATGACAAGAGAGAGAGCTAAGACAATATTCTTCATTGCAAAAAACACTTATAGCTCAAGTTAGAAATTTTCCATTGCACTTCAAACTCTGAACTGACCATGCCAAATCAACCCTACAAAATGTACCATTGCATGGATGTCCTCAAGAACAGAGTTTGGGTCCAGAATATTTTGCAATAGTAAGGTTGGGAGTTTTCACTGGCATTCACTGTTGGTGAAAATCTCATATATACAGGTGGCATAGATTGCCTTCCAGGACGTGCAGATGCTTGAAGTTATGGTGTTTGACATATCAGAGTATGCTAACAGAATAAAATAGGGTCTACCGTGTGACACGCAACTATGCTCTGTGATAATAAGTTTAAATATTACAGGACTTAAAAACTCTTCATCAGTATGTGAATATATTGAACTCTTAAGGTATCTGTTTTACAACCTAACTACGGTGGTCACAAATAACTGAATTTCACACCCTCAGCTACCACAGCACTGTACATTTTCATGTTATGCTTTACTCACCGATAGTGGTGCGTATTGTCACTGCAACTTTCAGATGTTAGTTTTCAGTGTGCAGACCAAAACTAATGAAAATATGGCAGGAACACAAAGGTGGGGCAACGTTTTCAGTAGTTACAGCTTTTGATACAAAACTTCTGTAAAATGATTACGAATGAAATAAGGGAAAAAAAACACAACTGAATTCTTTTCTCTATTCCAGGAAGCAGATGAACTGCAGTGTACAGAGCACTGCAGTGAAAATGGTACAGATCTTACACTGGGCTTCTTCTGAAAACAATTATATTGATTTTGAGTGGGGCAGCTGAGTACAAAATTGGGCCCTGATATCTCGGAGGGCTCTTGAAAGACATTTTTTCAGAGTAAGTTCGTGCTTTGACAGACCCACTGGGCTACATGACTAAACAATTCGGACACTTCTTTAAGATGCCTTAAAAAATCTACCATTATTCTATTGTCTCTAAGTAAAAGGAAAACTATAACTGTATGAATGTTTCAGTATACAATAAGAGAATAAAGGCAAGAGTTTTGATCTGCATTTCTGACTCATATTCATGAATTCATGACTCAGTGGCCTCATTCACGTCCATCCAAGAGTAACAATTATTCTCAGTGGAAAAATAAGCTGCCAGTTGTAATATTTCCCCAAACTCATGGCTAACAAAAGCCACTGCATTGTCTAGTATATGTTAGAGCACCATTAGAGTTTTTGTGAATTGACTCCCTCCACCTATAATAACCAAAGGATTGATTTGTCAGCTGGAGATCAACAGATATAAGTAGTAGTGACACTGTTGGAAATGTGGTGTGTGAGAAGTTCTTATCCAGAGGGAATCAATGTGTATCCCCAGAACAATTCACGTTGATCAGTGCTCTTAAGCAAGACTCAGGAATTGGCCCCAATTATTTTGTCCATCTCAGTATTTCTATTGGACTCATCAAAATGACAGCTTGCTAAGATGTGCTTACCTGCTTACCACTGAGCATTACAATTGCCATAAGTGTTTCTTGTGGATCTTTCAGTGGATCTACAATTAACCAGCACACAGACTAAATCCATAAGTTCTTAGCATGTGCCAGTAGCAATGGGGGGATGGGATTCTTCAGCTCATATTTACCAGTATTAAATAACAATCACTGCAGTGCATAGACATATCTATTTTCACAAAAAGCAAAACCTACCATTTTCTTTTTGTATTCCACTAAATCATAGCTACTGCACCTCCCTACAGCAATGTAAAAATATCTGGTAATACCTCCTCCAACATACAGTAATGCCCTGAGTATTTTCTTCTACAGTATCTTTGATGTCTGTAATAAATTTAAGAAAATTGATCATGCTATAGCTTAAGCACTAGTGGAATGAGACACGTAGGAATGAGTTTGTAACACCTCTTAGAAAGTACGGGGCACTGCAACTCACATTGAGCTCAATGAGACTGATGCTCTTTTATGATGAAAACAGATGTTATTTGCGATTCACAGCTGCAGATTTCATTTACACAATTTCTGTGTTTTGTGCTTGCATTAATGAAATCTGTTTGAAGCAATCACCTGTGGCAGTGTCTTTTGCTTTTCCACATCTTGTAGATTAGTAACATGAAATGGAAAACATTTACACAAAACTACTAATGCAGGTGATTTTGTCATAAAGCAAAATAGTAAAAATTAGTTGCAGAGCCATTTTTTCCTTTCCCTGCAACAAATACCTGTTGCTTTCTAGATTGCGACTTTCAAGGCTTGTCAAGTCTATGACATGGATAAAATATTTGTGTGGGTCTTTTGCCAGCTGACAGTTAAAACCAACACAGCCCACTGTGAAAATGTTCTGCCTGGGTTTTAAAATCAGAGCTAGGGTTAAACTAAAGATTGTACCAACTGTATGTCTTAAATCCATTCATTCCATCTGACCTGCAAGTACACATCTGCTGCATGTTAGCCTTACCCTGCTGTCTGACAGTGGCACACATTTGAATCCTCATCATTTTGATTAAAGACTTGGTTTTGTTAGGATGTCATGTACAGTATATCAAAGGAGATCAGTAACCGGTCTGAAAGTCAGATGACAAAGAAAACAATCAGCACATGCACAGTTAAGCAGAGTTTCATGAAAAGAAGGCTTAATGTAATGAGTTGTAATTTGGAAAACTGTCTTAAGTGGTCTCAGTACTCAAAACTCGTGGTGGGCAGTTTCGGATTTTAGACACAGTTAGGAACTAAGTTTGGATAATCAAAATAAATGTGTTGTCATAGGCTCTGTGCTGCCCCGAGTACAAATTGGTTATCTCAGGTAATCCAATTGTATACCATTCAGACAGACAGGCAAAGCACGGTAGATTTCAAAACATTTGGTAATAATTTTTTGAAGTTATCAGGATTTGTCCTGCTGTTCAGTAAATGAATGGAGATTAGGAAATTGTCTTCCCTTTAATCAATGGATAATGAAGAGCATTTGTTTCAGACTCATAAGACTACCCAAAATACTAACTCTGCCTTTGTTTGGTAAAAATACCATTTTTTGCCTTACCACATTAAAAAACTGCTGTTTTCTGCATTTCTGATTGATTTCTGGTTTTAACTTCTTAGCCTATCATGATTTCTATTTGTGTTTATTAGCATGCATGTGAATGCATCTGTGCCTGTGTGTCAAGATCATTATTAATCATAATAGTGGCAGAAAAAGAAAACTTCTTCTAAGCCACTGGAAGAGCAAAAGTGTTCAGTAAGTTCAAGGCCTGCTAGGATTAAGTTTGGCTGATCTGAGCCACCTGTTTTTCAATTGAACGCAGAAAGATGTGAATACTGTTCTTGAAGAAGAAAGCAAGGATTAGCTAGTCTTGGGAAAAGACATATCCAGATCTTTGCAGTGTTGGCTGCCAGTCATACCAAAACAAAGTTTAAGGCTCGCTGTTTATAATGGTTTCCTTCTACGTGTCTTTATGTGATATTTAAATGGTAACAATTCTTAAGGAAAACCTTCATATATGTATTTATATCCCAAGGTGCACAAGAAAATTTGTTTAAAATCTTTCAGTCAACCTTAAAACTCTGTAACTAAATTGACTAAACTGTTTTTAAAAGAGAAATCAGCATTTTTATGATCGGCCAGTCCTTTAGGTTATATTATTTCAGGATTTCACAACTGAGTAATTCATAATCACTTGAGCCATCCATTGAAGGATCAGGCTTCCATCCAGTATACATATGGTACTTGTGCCTTACGGCTTTGGGGTTTAGAGTCTGTAAAGAAATGCAGTCATGCGGAAAGTGGACTACCTGTGACCACAGAACACGCGTTCACTGAAGAACACTTCTGCAAGAGGGAAATAGCACAGCAGCTGGTAAAGCCGCATCAGGGTGGATTTGCTTAGGTAACTATGCTAAATGCATTTGGAAGAATAAAGAGCAGCTTCTTGGACTCTAAGAAAGACATCACACGAACACTGCTACTAACAGGCAGTTCTGATCTTGAACATATGATTAATGCATTTCCCAGGTTTCCTTTTAAAATCATCTGTGTTGTTTTAATGCAGTTCAGGGAATTCTGTGTTGTATCTTCCGCACTGACATCAGCAGAGAATTTTCCATGGTATGCACTATTTGTGCATGATCTTCAGCAGGAAGCTATTCTTTGGTCCTGTAAGTCATGTGCTATTTATTATAGAACAAGGATAGGAGATGATATTTTCACAAGCAAGTATGTGAATGGGGACCACAAGCCCTTTTGACTTTTAGCAAAACTCACCTAAAACATTCAGGTACTTTGAAAATTTTAGCAACTGAGTTTTGAAAGTTTTTGAAAGAGCATGAGCACAATCCTATAGTTCATCTTTCTGAAAGAAATCTTTCCTTTCATTCCCACTGTATCTTTTGACCAGTCTATAAGCTAGGATAACATTTCCTTACCAATCTGAGTTCGCATGGCTTTGGAAATGTTAATTCATCAATATAGCAATAGTGGGATTTCCTTGCAAAGATAGGATCAATATCTTCATAACCATAAGAAAATGTAGATTGCTATACAGGTGAACTCATCACATCATAAGTGACTTCTAACTTGTCTTCCTTTTGTAGATTCACTGCTCCCCAAAATGTCCATGTTCTTAGACCAGGATCCAGGGATTAATAGGATGGTAGCACTGTGTTATTTTTCTGTTAGTGCTTTTTTAAGCTGTTAAATTATTCTCTCTGACTTGAGTCACTGGAGTAAACTTTTTTATCTAGCAAAGCTCCCTTTGCTGTACATTGCAAAAGAATTAAGGTGATCTTTATTGCAATGGACAGCATCAGAAATTATAATGCAGTTTAGGGCTCTGTTATTGACTGTAGCAAAGGTACGTGCATTAATCCTTTTCTGTCTCAACTTTTTTTTTTTCTTCAGAGTGACTCAGATCAGATGTTTGCATCCTGGGACATCCCTTCAACAAACATCTCTCAACATTTTTTTCCAGATTTTCCCTCCCTTTCCCAAGCCATTGGATAGGTTTTTATATATAAGATCTTTTTTAGCTATTCATGTACTTTGGTATTAATACATGGATAAATCACAGATTACTTGTAAGAATTTCTGAATATCAGCAAGTGCAGTACCAAATTCGTAGCGGTTTTGCAGTTTCACTTTCACTGGTGTACAAATGACACCTTCATACTTCTTAGCTATCCAGTAAGCACCTCCTCAATATCCATGTTGAACATGTGGTACCACAGCTGTACAACTTAACATCAGAAGCTCTCTCTCAAAAAGAGTTTGGTGTAGTTCCATGTAAGGAATGAGAAAACGAATCAAACCACCATCATTATTTCACTGAAGATTTGTGACATCTGTTTCCATGCAAAAGGGCATTAGAACAGAAAAATGAAGCCACTGAGGCACACAAAAGTCTCTCCTGCTCGGTATCTTATCTTCAACACAAGTGAATGCCTAGAAAAGAGTAGCAATAAGGCAAATTCTGGCGAACACAATAGTCTCGGCACCACTAATACAAAGCACCTGAAAGCAAATCTTTGCTGAGTTCCTCTTGCATTGAGTATTGTCATTTACATTTAATCTGATGTTTTCTTCTAGTTTCTATGGTTTAATGCCTTCTTACTTTAGCAAGTTGTAAAATATTTTAGGGAATTAAGATCCTATAACAACAAACATGCTATTTTTCATTAACAAAGTGGACAAACACTGGCAGAAACCAAGGACTTTATGAGATTTGTTTATTAGTTTTAGTTTCCTTTTTTTTTTCCATTGTGTGTGTGTGTGTCAGGAAAAACAGTACTATTTTAGTAGCAATTTCGTGGAAGCCCTGTTCAAACACAGGCCTCCGAAAGTATGTGCTAATTCTCTTATCTGGTGCTTAGCCAGTAGATGGGGCTAGTAAAGTCACATGAAGGAAGGAGAGAAAGAGCGTAATTCGAAAAACAAATGAAAGACTCTAAGTAGCAAATGAAAGAATAAAGTTTACTTTACAGCTTAGAAGAGATTTGGAAGCATTTAAAAATACAATAATCTACGTGCATGTGGTGGAGAGTGAACTAAAGGCGCTGAATATATTCATTTCTTTTGTAAGGGGCTCGTCTTTCCAATTTTATTGCATGGAATAGATCTCTCCCAGACAATTAGTCTCATTTATGTCAGTGTCATACTTTAAAAGTAAAATCTACTAGGAAAAAAGAAAAAAAAAAGAAAAAAACTAAAGGTTTTGTGATTGGATACTCAGCACTAAATCAGTATAATTTCAGTGTTTTGAATTGCCATGAGAATAGCTGAGTTCCCATCAAGTTAAGTCTTGCATAGATAGCAGTCGTGCCTCTCATTTCCTAATGATGCTGCCATCACTCCCTTCCCTGTTGACTATTGTTCAGGTGTAATTAGAATGTGCCTGCAGATATTCCATCCAGTCTAGCTTCTGTTTGTAAATTATGTGCATTGTAAGGCTTATGAACTGATTCATGTGTTAAAAATCCACAGAAGAATTCTGAGGAAAAAGCTAAGGCATGACAATATTATTTTTCAGTAAATAAAAATAACAAAGATAGCTGCAATTTCAGTTACTTAAAATGGAGATTTGGGCCCTTTTCTCCAGCTCAGACGAACCTGCTTTTCAAACAAAGGACAAGTGAGCATTGCCTGAAGGCTGTCAGTTTGCAAGCAACACAGCCAGTGAGCAATTTATTTACTAAGGGCAGAGGAGACAGGTCATTCAGCTGCACATTTGACTCAGGCACAAATCCCAAAGAATGCTGTTAAGGACTTCAGGTTTTCTTGAATTGCTCCAGACCTTACCCAAACTATACTGCTGGAGTAATTTTGTTGCTGAAGTTGACTTGACAAGTGATACAAGCAGAAGAGGTTTCTTGCTCTAAAAAAAACAACAAAGTTCATCTGCCCACGGATGTGAAATTGCATAGGACATTGAAGAAAACATATTTAAAAAGTCAGAGGAGAAAAGAAGAATGAGGTCATCATGCTCTTTTAGCAATCTTGTCTGTCTCTTTATCACTGAGCTTGTTTATTAGTTTTCCACATACCTTATGACTGGAAGGTTAGGATTAACACCAGCTGAAGGGTATATTGCCCACTAAGCATTCAGACTGCCCTGCAGCTGAGATTTGTCTTTTTATAAGATTTAATCTATCAAAAATTTTACATGATTTCTAAAAAGTTTAAATTCTGTATCTAATGTTTTTCCCTAACTTCAAAATAATTGGCTTTCATTCCCCAGTTAGTTTTTGTATACTTAGGTGGGCTGAGATAGAGAATTTAATCCAATAAATCTGCAAATAGCAAACTATTAGACATAAGACCAAACCGTAACTTTTCAATAGCATTCTAATTTTTACCTCACTCTAGAGCTGAGAAACATGGAAATGCTGGTACTGGTACATCAAAGCATTGGAAAAATTTAATCAACGGCACCTTCAAGCTATTATGCATATCAAGTGGCAAGATAAAATCATGAATAACAAAGTTCTGCAAAGTGGTTGCACAAACACTGTTGAAGCAATCTTATAAAAGCGCAGTTTGCTGGACTGGACATGTCCTCTGCACGGAGGACACCAAGCTCCCAAAGGAAAAAATGTGTAGTAAACTTTTAATGTGTGAAAGATCAAGAGACCGACTGAGGCAGAAGTAAAAAGATGCCCTGGAAAAAAAAAGAAAAAAGAACCTCACCCATTGTGACACAGGTAGCAACACATGTGGCAAAGAAAACATGTTGGCTGTTGGCGAGGCCTATTAACATCTGCTGCAGAAAGCCTGGAAGAAAGACATGCAAGCCAAGAGGAGAATAGGGGAAACTGGCAAGCAGAGAGAATGAGAGATGGGAGCACGTGCAGAGAAGCTGCAGAAGCGGCCAGCAAAAATGATCCCAATGTACGGACGCTGATGTCACACAAACTTTGCTTCTTCATCTCCAGAACAAAGGTCATAAAAATGACAATGACAACTTCTCATTCAGAGCTCCATGCCAACCCCTAATCTGTAGTGCAGCAGCTAATGTTATTCATGGAGCTGGACAGTCTTGCCTAAAGAGAAGCAACCTAAAAAAGTCAGCTCCATTTAAAAATGTGGGTGGGGTGAAGTACATGGGAAAGAGGCAATCATGAAAACGATCCATAAGGAAGTTTCTTGCTTCTAAAAAAGACTTGGCAATAAGCGATTGGGGATTTTCTGATTAGGGAAAGGTCCTTGCACTAAAAAAAATAATAATCGGAGAGAGAGCATCTACACAGCAGATTTGAGAGAGAAAAGGTTTAAAGTAATCGATTTTTATAAGACTCGTAATTTATTTTTTATGTTTTCTCCTTCTTTCCCTGCCATGCTGGCTACTTTTCTTTGTTACTGAGCTTTGGAGACTTTTACTTGCACAGGAGGCATGAAAGGACATTAAGTTCACGTCACATCTGTGAACATGTTGCCATGTCAACAGGCAATACTTTGTGGCTTAATTATTGATTGACTCATGTTCCTTTAGGACATAACACAAGCAATAACAGCACACTGAGCAGCTTTTCTAACTTAGGTACCTATTTATGTCATGTAAGAGGTGTGGCATTTCAAACCTAAGTATGGCTAATACCTGTATCGGAGTCACATTATAAAAGACCCTACTACAGTCATCTTGCAGGAAGAAAGTGATGGTCTCACACATAATTACATTAATCACATTGATGAAGAACTAGGATTAGAGCTGTTGTCTTCAAGATCAAAATCTCTAGCCTGCACAACTCAAGCTAAAGAAGAGCTCTTTTAGGTAACGAGTGGATTAGTTCCTGCAGTCACTCAGTCATTCAGCACGTTAGACATAGCAACAAGAACAATTTATTTCAAGGTACGAACTGTGAGGTAGGGAAAGGTATGAACTTACAGTGTGTAAACTAATCTGTGTTAACTATTCATATGTATACTGTTTTCTTGTGCTGGGTACAAGGTTTCTTATCTCATTTACATTGAGCAGCAAGCTACCTAAAATTACACTATGTTTACCAAGATGTAAGAGCACGTACAGTTAAATCACGCAGTTTCAGGTACTACAAATTCAACGCCATCACAAGTATTTGTTCCCAGTCTACGTGCCAGTTATGTGTCTACATGCACAAAGTAAGCAGACTGCATTCAGGCAGAGAGGAGCACTGAAAAGTTCCAAAATCTCTCAGCAAAGTGTGCGGAAGAGAAGCACAGTTTGAAGGGAGAGGTAATATTTTTACTGTGATGGATCTAAATCCATTTCACAGCACAGTAAACTAGGACTATATGTAGAATTCTTAGGAAGTCTCCTTTGCAAGAGTCACTTCAGATCCTGTATTGCAAGTGTAGTGAGGCAGGATTCTTAGGCACTCAGAAACAAAGCAAAAGGATAGGAAACCTTCTGCAAAGTAAAAGGCATGTCGGAATGCAAAATGGATCTCTAGTATAAAACTAATTTTTTATTTTATTTTATTTTAACAGTTATAGGCAGTGCCTTCGAAAATTTCACCTACCACTTAAGACGTTAAACTTTGTATGCTGGGAAGTGAATGTACAGAATGAGTCAGTCAGCATCTTGGAACATCCTTTTGATGTGTGTGGTCATGCTTACATCTTGCAAAGTTTAGTATTTCAAACCCAGGTTGTACACATAGTGGCTCTCACACTCAATTTATCACTGCTCTACCATTATCTATATGCTATAGGTCCAAAAAAAGCACTCTTTGCCACTCGGTTCTTTTATTGTAACATATAGAAACACTTAAGATGTGGTCATAGCTTAGAAAGTCATACTTGAACCAAGCAAATTTCAGTTAGGAATGTTGCACCACTTTTTTGCAAGATCTTTTTATTTCATGGAGAGCTAACTGTTCTAAACAAGTTCTAAGTCATTTCTTACAACTGCATATCAAATTTATACTGCAATATGCACTTGTACAATAAAGTTTATGTCTGTATTTTGGTTAGAATGTGTATTTATTTGGAAATATATTCAACATTTGTTGGCAATATTTGCTGTACGGTAAATGATTTCATTGTTTGCAATTTACTGTTTCCTGTGAAGTATCATCTCTAATTCAGAAAGCTGGTCTAATGACTAAGAAAATGTGTTCACTCATCCGATCTACTGATTTTACTCTGTTGCTGAGACTAAGTTTGTCCAGACCTCAGAACCTCCTCTACATGACCAGGAAAAGAATACTTCCCTTCTTGTTGTGTTCTACACTGTCTACTTGGCCACAGTGACAGTCTCCTAACATACACAGTACTTTGTACACTGAGACTACAAATTCTGTTAGGACTTCTTAGCACTACAAATGAATGATAACGAGCCTATCATCATTTCAAAACAGTATGTCTATCCAAGCCACGTATGTAAACAAGTTATCCTGATACACAAAAGTGCTGCAGCCTTATAAATTCTGCTTCTCCTAGTCCATAAAAATGATATTTTAGCTCCTAATTGTTCTTGCTTAGAACTGCTTTGCAATTTAATAACCAAACTTTTCTCCTGCCTCTTCACTCCCCTCTCTTTAAGCATTAATCTCTGGGGTAAAACACTGTCAAATGACTCCTGAAAATCTAAAAACGTAATGTCCACTCTATGCCCTATCTTGGCTGTGTTATCTTCAAAGAGCTTCAGAAGACTAGTGAAGCATGCCTTCTTTTTTCCTAAACCATGTGTGTACAACTAATCAAACTGAAGGATGCTTTTACTAGATACTCCTCCTAATCTGTTAAAATTCTTTCAAACATCTTCCCTACAGATGAAATTAACCTAACTAGTCTGTAACTCCACGTGCTAAAAACTTTATTGCATGAAGTTCAAAGTTAAAGAAAATAATGATACAGAAGAGCATATAATTTGTGAGGGCTTGACATACACAGCTAGTGTAGCTGTAATAGAGTCAGAAAAGTCTTTGTTTGCCTCAGAGTACAGTACCTGAATCACTATGTCATAGTGACTCAAACGTTCTTTCTAAACACTGGTATTACACTGACCATTGGTTGGCTTTGAGGAAGTCCTCTTACTGCTTAGAATTTCTCTGCACGGATGTAGAGGAGCACACAAGGAGTCTCATTCATAATTTGTACAGCCTGAAGAAAGCAAAATTCCCAACTGCTCTTCTCTTGCTAATTTAGCTACAGACATTGTCAGTGGAAAGGAAGAGAGGCATAGACCTGCTCCTTTCAGACCTGATCAGGACAATCACGTGTATACAGCAGTGGTCACATGAAATGTTTTTTGCCACATTATCTGGATTCATAGAGCTTGATATTACCCCAGAAATAAAATCCTTGAAAAGAATATGCATATATTTATACACCTTCATAAAAAGTAGCATTCATTGATACTTTCTTTGTTATGCCATCTTTTTTCCATCTTCTATGAGGACCAATGTACAAAGCAACAATGCTACTGTCAGCCACAGAATAACAAACCAACAATTTGTTATTTCATGAAGTTCCTGATTTCACCAGTTCCACTCATATGTACAGCCCCATAGACTGCAGAACCTCTCTGCTGGTTTACGACAAAGACTGCAGCTGGGATGGCATTACTAACCCATTGTTTAGCTGAATGACAACATAACTTTACCCATTCACTCCACAGTGAAGGTATGAAAGGAAACAAGATGAAACAGAGGT
The DNA here is from genome assembly GCF_002078875.1 of Numida meleagris. Lineage (NCBI taxonomy): Eukaryota > Metazoa > Chordata > Aves > Galliformes > Numididae > Numida > Numida meleagris. Next base: position 10,944,060 of record NC_034417.1, on the reverse strand, counting down.
TAAACAGCACAGTAACACTTACTGCTGTATGCTTAGACTGTTTGTTTCTTTACAGTTGGTCACACATCCGTCTTATCTGGTAGATGCGGTGAGCCAAAATGCCAGAAATGCAAAATTGTATGAGGTCACCTTGGCATTAGTTAAATTTTCTGCTTTGGAGAGACCTCATTGCAGCTTCTCAGTACTTAAAGGGACCTTGTAAAAAAGATAGAGACTGACTTTTGCCATGGTCTGATAGTGATAGAACAAGGAGGAATGGTTTTGAAGTAAAGAGGGGAGATTTAGATTAGAAGTTAGGAGGAAATTCTTTACTCAGAGGGCGCAGTGAGGACCGGCACAGGCTGCCCAGAGAAGCTGTAGATGTCCCATCCCTGCAGGCATTCAAGGCCGGGTTGAATGCGGCCCTGGGCAGCCTGAGCTGGTGGTGGCAACCATGTAACCATGTCCTTTATACAGGGACTGGAACTAAATGATCTTTATGGTCTCTTCCAACCCAGGCCATTTTATGATTCTGTGATTCTATGATTTTGATACACTTATTCATTCTACTGAATTTGCCAATTTATATTAAAAAAAAAAAATCTTAAACATTCCTCTACCGAAGTTTCATGCAATAATCTTTATAATTACAGTGGCTTAACAAAAATGTGCAGCTGGCATGGATCACACAATTTTGTATTCCTAGTGGTTAGAACAGTGATTACTCCTTGGTGCATTTTACTAGGATTTTAAAATATACATAACTTACCCGGTTTGCTTATCAAAAGCTATCACCAGTGTTTATTATATAGTTAAAATACAGTAATTATTACTGTGTGACAAGGCTGACTCATTACAGAGTTGCTACTGTACCCTGATAAGAACAAATATTTTCTTTTAATGTAATTCTAAACAAAGTATGGGCAAATGTTGCCTCTGTAGTCTGTAAGAGCATCTGAGTGGCTATGACTGAGCAAAGTTGTCACAGGTTCAGAACAGAAAATAACTAGAGGGTGAAAGCAGTCAGAAGATAATCTGATGTCTCCTTGCCTGGTGGGGTCTACAATGGCAGTGTGTTAATCAGTGAACAGCAAAAGTGAGAATAAAGTGCAGTGATTTCTGGTTTTAAGAAGTGGATGATATGCACTAAATGAAGACTTCAGCTTTGCAAGTCCATGTATTTTCACTTTAAAGATGTATTTAGTCGTAATTTAAATTCAAAGAGCAACAAACAAAAAAAAAAGAAAAGAATATTTGGGTTTCTATTTAGTGTTGTGCAATACAAATTTCTACATGATTGAAAAAAGTGTTCCAAACGATTCTTGATAGAACCTTACAGATGTGCGGTTCCTCACATTTCTTCCTTTGCCAAATGGAAAAATTAACCATGAGTACTATGTACCTATTTGAAAGCCTGTTGGTGTATTAATCTGTCACATCATCCAGCTGTAACTGTTGCCCATGGAGACTTTCTTAGACAAAATGGGTGACTTGATGCCTCTTCTTGTTACAAAAATTTGAGATGAAATCACCCATATCAGTGTGATTCTTATTGAAGGAGCAGTTTCATATGACATGTGGCATAAAAGAATAATTCTCATGATATTGTTGCTCCTTCTGATTGTTTTTCTTCTGTACATCCTCAGTATTCAGGATGTCCTACGTCATTTACTTCTGACCAAGAACAACAGCTAGGAACCCATCTTTCAGTAACACAATTTACTCACAATTTTTCTTAGGAAAAAATCTCTCCCTCAGCTTTGTTCTTCCTGCTCAGTAGCCTAGTCTGAACACCTTCAAGCAAAAAACTCTTGCTTTCTTTTCCAGCTGCCCTAGGTAGGGTACTGAAGATACATCAGTATCCCATTCTTTGGGCGTTCCTGCTCTGAATGATCAACAGTGTGCAATAGGAACACAAAAGACAATACAACTTTTCTAAAGCCTTTTAAAAGCACAGTTTCTAAAAACTGTCTGGAACTCTGAACCTCCTCTGCTACTTTCTGCTGGCTAGCCTAGTTTGTGGAAGTAGATCTATTTGCCTTGCCTGTCTGTCTCTTCTTACTGCTCATGCATCCTTTGATGCAAGAGAAAGAAGAAAGAACTGACGTGGGGATTACAACTCTGACTACACTTCACTCCAGGCTCTCTGGTGAGGAGACTGTTCTTGCTAGCACACACCTCTCCACTTTAATAAATGCATGTTTTGAAGTAAACAGAAGTGCTCATTATGTATTTGCATTCCCAAATATTTATGTTTATATCAAAGTAGCAGAAACCAGTATTCAACAAATACGAAATGGGCAAAAAATGCAAGTAAGCATCTCAAGCATCCCATTTTGATTTACTTTTCATGGAACATCTGTAGCTGGTCTCTCTGTTCTGGTGGCTAGCTCTTTAGACCATGGTTTAACACAACACTGTACTATGAAGGAAGCAGTAATTCACATTCCAGTCCTTTCACTAAATAGAATGAAAACTGTACATGCTCATTCCAAGTATAAAATTAATCTCTTCCTAGGGCTCACTGGACTATTAGCTTCATGATGATTATGATGTAAAACAGGAGAGTCGTGTGTTTCATTTAGACTAGAATGAGTTGTTAGATTTCTGTTATTTATATGCATTTTGAAAGGACCAATTTACTCAGAGAAGAAGCATCATGGCATATTGAACACTATTTCAGTGACTGTGGGATAAGCACTTATAAAAGATTAATATTAAGAAAATCTTTTATGATGTGTAATTCCCACATTTCTATCACAATACTAAATATTAATAAAGAGTAGTAGTAACTTCACTTGCAAGATTAAATCAATATGACATTTTCCCCCCAAAAATGCTTGTTTTCTGAAGTTGAAACAACACTTGGAATTCAAGAATTTCAGTATGGGTGTTATATATAGATCTCTTTTTTGATTAAAAAAAATACAAATTCTAAACCTTATTTAAGGAAAGGCCTCATACTACCTCCTCGATTTGCCTGCTGTAATATGCTTTAAGTCCCATTTTTGTCTCATTAGTAGGTTGAATCTGCAAATATTTTCTCCTGCGATTAACTATGTGTATTTGGTTGGTGTATTTAGTTACCATTTTCACTAAGACTCAATGACATTGCAAAGGGCACAAAGTGATTAACAGATTTCAGTTTTACACAGTATATGAGTATACAATTATATAACTGTTGCTACATGAAATAATATACAGTGATCCTTTTTAAGTACACATTATTTAACAAATAATAAAATTGTAAAGGTGTAACTATGTCCTTGTAAACTGATCTTCCTGATCTAGAGCTTCTACTGTAGTTGAAAAGCCACTAGTTACCTTTGCAAGGTGTTTTTCCCCCATGGAACGCACACATGTAACTTGTGTACAACTGAATGAGGCTATAACAGCCTTTTCGTGCATACAGTGATCCACATAATCCGTACCTTGGGCTCAACGTTTCTACACAAGGAGAAGGTATCTTGGGAAGAAGATGAGAAAGGGATAAGCATTCGCCCTTCAGTTCCTCACCACGTGGACAGCCCTCAGAACCACAGAAGCCTCTGAAAGAAGAGGAAATGGTTAATTCTCTTTTCACTCGCCTAAGTTTTACACTGCTGTAAGTTCACATACCGAGACAGGTTTTATGGGGACGCACCGACTGACAGGACGGACCATCTCCCCTCGAAGGCTCCTCACCGCCTCCCCCCACCGCCGTTCTGGAGAGCGCCGAGGCCCGGGAACCCGCGGGGACAGCCCGCTGCTGGCAGCCGTTTGGGCGGGAGGCGGCCCCGCTGCCAGGTGTGTGGGGTGGAGCGGGCCGGCACAGCGGGGGGCGACGGCCGCGCAGGGCACGACCACCTGTCACCGTCACCTGGCCCGGGGAGCAGGCGTTAAATCACAACGGACTGAGCCGCTCCCTTGGAGGGGGAGTACCTGGGTGCTGTCGGCGGCTCGAATTTCCTCGGGAGCTGCCCCGAGCCGGGTACCTCGCGCCTCGTCGGACATGGAGAGTGTAAGTACCACGCTGTGGGGGTTTTGTGCTGCAGCGCTGTGGGAAGGGGCAGCACCGAAGAGGCGCTCCGCGGGGCCGGGCCGGGCGGGATGCATGGCGGCACGTGGCAGCGCCTCAGCGGCCTCGCCCGGCCGAGGGGAACGGGGCGGGTGCTGTGCTTCTCGGCGGCTCGTCTTGATGTATGCTCTCGGAGACCTGAAGGCGTGGGGAGAAGCCAGAGCTGGGCCTGAGAGGCTAGCTCTGGTTTCTGCAACTCAGAGTGTACAAGTTTGCTTCTGCTCTCAGTTTTTTGACTTTTTTTTTAACTTACTTCCAGAGGATGTTATTTTTGGGCTCCCTGTTAGTGTTATGTGTGTAGCTGGTGGTTGACTGCTACCTTGTAAAGGTGCTGACAGCAGCAAGGAAAAGGCTTGATGGTGGTAGCAGGGTACTGATGGTACGCAGTGATGGATGAGGATGCTGGGTGTTGCTCTGCTTTGGTTTTACCACTTCTGTTACTTAAGGCCAAAATCTCAGATTTAGCTTTTGGTGCTGAGGTTGTAATGGGTTACACGAAAGCTCTGTTCCATGAGTTAATGTGTCAGGCTTCTTTCCTCCTGTTGTATTTAGGTGTTCCCTGTGGTGTCTGGGGAGCGCTTTCCTCCTGAGAGGCCGAGCCCTGTGGAGCTCACTCATGAGGAAACCCTCTGGTGATGGTTATTACCCATAGGTTAACGTGCCTTCTTCATGTGCATTGGTCTCTACAAACCAAAAAGGCAAAGAAGGGAAGGTGGAAAATGCTTCCATCTCCCCCCCACACACTTTTTTACATCCTAATGCATTTTCTCTCGGAATTCTTCTCACAGTTCCTTGTGTAGCCAAATCAGCATGTGTTACCTTCAAAAGGTGGAGCCTCTGAAGTGTGAAACCGGCTGTCTTAATTACACCATTTCATTTGAGGTGTGCTTCAGTTGGTCACTGCTTTGCTTTCTTTACAACTGCTTTGAAGGGCAGTTCTGAATTATCAAGTTGTGTTTTTTTTTAATTTTTCAGTGATGCTTCTATTTTTTTTAAAAAAAAAAGTATTAATTCTAGTTTTTTCTGCCATCTCCTTTATTTTAAATCATTGCAATTAAAAAAAAATTACAGGTGTTAATTCTGGTTGGAGCAAGCCAAAACTACAAATGCATGCAGGTTTTAATGCTCGTGTAACAGCAGTCTGTCAGCTGCACGTGCAAACACCCAGGGACGAGAACTTGTGATAGATAAATCACAAAGCACTGCTGCTTGATGTCAGACGCCGAAGGTAGCTTTGGAAGCCTTCAATGAAGTTAATTCTTAGGTGGGAAAGCAGACTGCTTGTAAGTTTTGACCATTTATGACCACTGGTTGCAAACGTGTCACCACCTTGCTAATGCAGAAATCTGTGCTTGAGGAAGCAGAAGAGGCAAAAGTAAGGCTGCAAAACCAGATTTCTGGTTTAGGAATCATGTTTGGACAGTCTTAATTCAGCTCCCCTCTGCGTTGCAGTGCTCACTTCATTATTTATCATTATGCCTTGACTAGAGGACGGTGCTCACGCTACACAAAGAATAATGCTGACTTGTTGGGGATCTTTGCATGACTTCTGTCTCTTTTAAAGGAATAATTAGATTATCATATTATAAGACATAAAATCAAATTGTGGCGCATACGTACGGGGAAAAATTTAGCTTTTCTTGACTGGGGAAGCTTCAGCTCTGCAGCCTGTTATTTTTGTTGTGTTTTTTTTTCCCCCCTAACATGTACTTTAATGCTATTTTTCCCTTAAACAAAACAAATTATAAAACCCAGCAACTTGGTCCACAGAACCGAGGTTGCTGGCCTGAGGAGGAACTTCACACATCAGGTCTTCACCTCAATGGGCTTATTGGCAACAATGAACAGGCTGTTAAATAAGTGAATGGGGGAGAGATCAGGCTTCTGTTCTCTGGGTGGCTTTCAGAACTGTTTGCTGACTGCAGTTCTCTTAGAAATCTGTGTTCCTAAGCTCAGTGCAACTTTGTGTGGGCCCAGCTATTCCAATGCCTCCTGTCTTCTCTAAGGTCTGTCACTTAAGCGTGCTTTTTGTCCTGTGTTCTCCACAGCGGGAGCAATTTCTTAATTTTTTTAATACATTTTTTTAAATTTGTCTATACTGATGGGTTGTTTTGAACATGATGCCTTTCGGAAAGGTATCCTCTCTGTTCTGATACTTGTTGTTATACTGGCCACTTCCTTCATGTACTAGAGGTATTTTGATTAAAATTCATGTTCAGTCCCTTCCTCCCTTGCAGTCCAGAGAACGTGCAGTCTCAATCATTCATGAATTAACCCTTGCAGTATCTCTGTGGTAAAGAAGCATTCATTTTCCCATGCCCAGGAGAGGGAGGAAGGTGCGCTGATTGATGCAGAGGTGCGTAGCAATGGCAAAGCAGTGGGATTTCCATGTGAAACCCCTGATGTCTTATCATCAGTTTGCTTAAGGAGCAGAACTTGCTCCCCAGAGCAGTGCTCTCCCCACCTGTTCCTTCTTCCTCAGTGGCCAGACCTTGTCTTCTGAATTTTTTATCGCTTTCCTTCTTTAGTACTCCATTGTAGAAGCATCAGATGCATAGTTAATGAAAGGAGCTGCCCTCCACAAAGGAGAAGCAACAGTTCCAGGCCTGTTCACCTGAACTTAGTCTTTGTAGCTTGAAGTGTTTTACAGGGGGAACGCTTACATCCTGAAAAGCACACGTTGAACAGTAAGCAATGTGTTGCTGTATTATTTTAATCGTATCCATAAGGCGTTGTTTTGCTAGAAAGAAATAAAATGAGAAGATATCTTAATTTTAAGAGAAAACTAATACTAACACTTTAAGCTAAATCTCAGCCTAACAAAACCTTTAAACCTTTCTTGATTATACAAGATTGGCCTGCTGTCTCATGTTATTTGAAAGGCTTTGTAAGCTGCTCCGAAGTATCTAGATATTTCAGTTCATAAGGTTAATATCTTTGAATGGTGTGATTTTATAGATATTTTTTCCACAAGTTATGAGTTTGACATTTGAAAAGCCTGAATAAATAGAGCACTGGCAATTAGATCTTGCTTATTTATTTTCCTTTGTACTCTTCAGGAAATTTTGACACTCACAAGTGACAACATGTCTAGGGCTGTATTTTAAATAAATATTTCAAATGCATATAATATTATGTGATGGGAAAAGATTTTCATTAGAAGTTGATGCCTCTATCTTTTGCTTTTGTTTTCCTGCTGTTGTTACAAGCAGGTGTTGTACCTTCTTTCCTTTGCAGAATACTCTGGGAAAAAAAAAAATCAATACTGCACCTTTATATTGAACACAGGTCGGTTTCTGCTGGAGAATCACTGGACTATTCCTGTCTTAATTTTGTTTGTACATGACACTTTAAAGTGTCGTTTACAAACACTTCTTAAATGTTTCTAAAATACTTTTGGTGCTATGCCCCCAGTAACATTTACATTTATTTCATCCTGAGAAGTGTCTTGTCATTGTGGGTATTGATTCACACAGTTGTACTTCTTTTCATTTTAGTAGGTAGAGGACTTTGCTTCAGACACTTCTGTATCTTTTTTATTTTTTAAAGTGCAGACTTATGTATCACTACCTTATTATGAATGTACAGACTACTTAGCAGATGATGTCTTGTTTATTTTATTTTTTTGGGGTCTATCCCATATTGCCTCACACTTCCAAAGTCAGCTCTTACACCATGACTGGAACCAAATGTTACTTCCTAGCGAAAAGTAATGTATGATACATGAAGTGTCAGGCAATTCATCAGGAGTAAGGAGGAGATGGCCCTAAGGCAAACAGTTTGCTCTTTAGAATATAATGGTTACTTAACCCTTAACTTGTATTGCACATGTACGTAGAATAAACTTGGGAAAAAATTGTTCTCAAGATACTCATGTGAACCACACAAGTAGATATTAATTCTGCATCCTGAAATGTCAGCAAATTAGAACAAGTGTGCGGCCCACCAGCATCAGTATATACGAGCAATTTAAATTACAAAAACTGAATCTGAGTTAGTTTCCTGTGTGTTCTTGTTACCTTAAGAGTTGTGATGTTATTAGTAATGTGTTCCCCAAACTAGAAAGACTTGCAGTCATGTTCAGTTCTTATGATCAAAGCTCAGCACTGAATGTTATGTTGTTTTCCAACAATATGTGCAGAAGCAATACTTACTTTTAGTGTACTTTCTTCCACAAGTGACATAGAACTGAAATCTGTTGTTTCTAATTGCGTAAAGAAAAACTGATAGTCAACCTGAATCTTCTCAGAAAGCAAATGAGAAGTAGTTCTAGGAAGTGAAATGCTTGTATGTTGGTCAGTAGTGCCATCCACAAACTGAGATGTGCACATCTTGTATGGGAGAGACCATGAAATTGCCGAGATAACTGTTTTCAATTCCACGTGACAGATGGAATGAGGGCTGGGGGTCACTCTTACTCGTGGAGCTGCGACCTCCTGCTTGCTGCTTGTAGCCACAGGTCCTGTTATCCGCAATGCTACATCAAGAATTTTGAACGCAGTTCAAGTTTGTTTATGTATACATAAAATTGATTCTGCCCTTCTATGCGAAGGGGTTTGTGTTCATACTGGCTGATGGATTTTTAGCTTTAGCTCACCTACTGTTCGGTCACTGGGTACTTTTAGGAACCAGTATATGTATCTTGGTGTATTTTTTTCTTTGGAACAAAATTTCAGGAAGAAAATTGTTTTTAACAATGTTGTTCTTTATATGGCTTCTGTTTTCGCATCTAAGTAGCTGTTTTAGACCCTGAGTGAACAAAGTACTTAAGCACATGTGCAACTTTACGCCTAGGGACTGCTCACAAACTTAGAAGTTACATGCAAATTTATGTCCCTGGGACCAGATCAAACCCAGGGAAACAGTTGTAGAGTTTATGGTACGGCTTTTGAATTAGAAATCCTGTTGATTTAAGCCCCAAAGAGTCTGTTTGGCTGAAGGGCGGTTAATGGGCATTTTAATTCCAAGGTTAAGTGGTGTGCTAGGTCTGAAAAAGTGAACATAACAAGCAGAAGTTTGAGAACAGTTTTATTTTTTGCTGAATGTGTTGGAGCACAGTATGGTATGAAAGGAGTGTTGTGTAATGCTAACTCTTCACTTCTAATTCTCGACTTTAAGGAAATACAAGTGCTGATGTACTAATTGTCGCTGCTAGCTGCCTCTCTGTCTCATAGCTATCCAAGCTTTATTAAGCTGGATCAAGGTATTTTCCTCCTTTTTAAAACACGAATAGAGAAGGCAGCTCCCTAGCAAGGCGCAGCACGGAGCCCGGGCTAGTCCCGAAGGGGTTAATGCTGCAGAAGCGGAGACATCTGGCAGAAGCTGTGGGTGTCGGGCGTGGCAGATCCCAGGGCCGTACCAGTCTCTACAAGGGAGCTGTCATGCTGCTGATTTATCCTTCCCTAATGTCACGGGGTATGGATGTTGAAACTGCGGCTAGAATGTGAAATACGAAAAACATGAAGATTATGATTTAGTGTCTGGGGAGGCTCGCTGCTGGCCTCTGTTCACGAGCTGTAAGCACTGGAGGTAGCTTGACACAGGTTACAAAATCTGGTATGTGGCGCAGGGAAAAAAAGACAGGAATATTTTGGCGTTTGGAACTTGTACATATGTTAGTGCACAAAAATGAATGACGGCAACAATGAAATCAAAGGCTGTGCTGATGATATACTATGTTAGAGGCACATCGAAGCTGTGCTTTCTGGTCCTTCGTGTGCAACTAAATATAACAGAGATGAAGAAAGTGGGGAATTAATGTTATTTACAAAATGTTGACACTGTAACAGTACTCAAATGCAAGCATATTGTGTTCATTGTCTGACATCTTTTTGCACACAGAATTAACAGAAAGTTAAATTTTATCATAGACTCGCATCACATGTTTTTGTAATTAAGCTTCCTTTATCCTTTAGTTTTCTTCTGTCCTGACACAGTGAAACACCCAACAACAACAACAACAGCTGGAACAAAATAAGGTCATGGATTTTTGTCCAAATATCCCCATATACTAAATAAGTTACCTGGTAGCTAAGTGAAATGAGCTGATTGTTTCTTTGATGGGGTGAATTATTTTTGTCTCTCGAAGCAATATTCTTTTCTTTAATCTTACTGGAAGGAACACACTGAATGTTGTTAGTTTCCCTGATATTCGTAACTATCTCCTAGGCAAGAAACTGAGACACAGCCCTCAACTTGGCAGAAGTGTAATAAAAGAAGCAGTGTTCACATCTATTGTATAGAATTGGTTTTCCTGCTTCATTATCTTATAGCAAAATAGAAAATATAATTGCTCTTTCGGATGGTAGAACACAGGTGTAGGTAAAGAAGCTGTTCTTGCTGAAATTTTGATGTCATATATGGTATCTAAAATTTTTCTATGTAGCATGACGTTTATAAAGTGTTAAGATCTATTATTTTGGACGTCCTTGTATATATTTGTTTTGCTGATACTTTCAGCATTTTCAACAAAAGTTCTATATTTTCAAAGTAAATTAATTCTGTCTAAAATCCAGCTTTGTAAAATACTGCTTGTTTCATAAATACGCTCAGGACTCAATATTACTTTTATTCTTGAATAAGAATAAACTAACTTATCCAGTTGCTGCTGAAATTGGAGTCTACTTCATAAGTAATTCCAAGCCAAGAACCGTAGTGGAGCTGGGTACAAACGATGTCCTTGGGAATAAAGGACTATTGGGCTGAAGTCAATGATGCTGACTTCTTGGCCTTCGTTAGGGCAAGTGCTGGAAAGGGACCCAAGGAACCAGCCCTGGTTTTCTTCCATTCATAGTAAAACTGGCTGTGGGGAAGCAGCCATGGCAAATCCTTATTTAGGAAATAAAGTAATTAAGGCTTCAAAATATATTATGTATAAAATTTTAAATCCAATTGGTTTAGTTTGCAGTTATTAAAACAAAAATAATAATGTGTTCAGCTTTATTTTTTTGAGGTACTCTAAAATTTGCCAGGCACAGTTACTGACGGTGAGAACTGAGCAGTTCTTCTCATCTCATGCTCTAGGACGCGTGATTGAAAATGCTACCTATCAGTTTATACACACAGCAGCACCTGTGGAACTACTATTCATAGGGACTTTGTCAAATGTGTTTGGAAATTTACAATCATTTGTGAAACTTAGGGTAGGATTGTGTTTTGAAGCATTGCTGACGTTATTGTGCTTCCTAAGATGTTCTGCATCAAGAATTATGTTGGAACTGCACTTTAACCTGCTTTAAAGTGGCTAAGGAGCTGCTTTTCTGACGCCTTTCTTTATACACCGAAGTCTTTCTTGAGAATTGTTTTATATTAACTTTGCACTGGTGTGGGTGATGTACTTGATGCAATAGAAGCTGAAGAGCAACGAAGGCTTAGGTATCAAATATGTCTGACTCAGTGGATTATCTTTCTGATTATCGTTGCAGTCTGAATCTTGTTTGGATCACTTGGCCATTTGATTTCAGTTATATTTGTTGGAATCTGTGCGTAATCTTATCTTCCTCTTGTGTTCTCATGTGGTACCATCTGAGCTCATGTGCTGTAATTGTCTGGAGTAGTCTGAAGTAGTGGAATATGGAGCCAGTAAGACTTGATTAAAACAATATCTCAGTAGTTCTTGTGTTTTTTTGTTTTAAGTCACAATATCATAGGTATTCCATTTAAAATTATGTAGATTCAGACTTGTCAAGGACATATGGAGAGAGCCTGAACCCAGAGAAAATGGCTCGGTATATAACACCAAATAAAGAAAAGCAAAAGGTATATGAATCTTTATATGCGTATAAAAGAGGAAATGAATGACGTGATGAAGTATAAGATAGCACCATGATGTGCTACTAAATGATGCCAGCATACCCGGCATCTTTTGTGAAATGTTGGTTTTTTTATAAATATGAAATCCTCACTTTTCAAAAAGTCAATCTTTGCTTTTGACACCCTGCTGCTCTGCCACAAGTGTGAGAATGAGGGGTTTGAGAAGGTCCTAGCAGCAGAGGTCTGCTACCTTCACAGCTGCATGTGTGACTAGAAATACCACGCGTTATTATGCTGACAAATGATGTTAGATCTGATCTTGTCATGGTCGGAGGCCCTATTACATGTCTGAAGTGTGTTTTCCCAGTAAGCGCAGGTATGGGTGGTGAACACACAAGCTGCTCTGCTGTTCTGCTTCACCTGCCTGCAAAAATGAGATCAGCTCTTCCATTTATGGATGCCTTCATTTAGGAGATATGTTGGAACAAGCTGAAAGTTGTCATGGAGCAGAAGGATTGTCCCTACAAGCTGCAGAAAGCCCATGGGCTTGTGGTTTGCAAGGCTTCTTAATTATAGTAAAGGACCTAGGATGAAGGCTGGCTTTCCAAAAATCTTGCCTCTCCCATTTCATAGAGAAGGAATCGTGAAAACGGGCCCTCCGACAGAAGCTGTGCAGTGCAGAAGAGGCATCTGTAAAAGGCTCCTCGTCTGGTAAAACACAGCAATGCTTAAAAATCGATAGAAGAGCACTGATAATCTTTCTGTGTTGGCCACTGCCATTTTTCATTAGGAGACGTGAAGCGTTGGCTAGGAATAATAACATTAATAGCATTCAACCTGCAGCACGGCTCAGTGTTGGTGTTGGGTGTATGTTACAGGGGAAAAAAAAAAGAGCCTGTGGCATCATAACCAATCTACTGCTTCACCTAACCTGTTCTCTTCCTAAAGATTAACAACTCAGGGAAACAAAGCTGGGGGCTGGGGCCCACAGTGATTAGTTTGTACTAATGGAAAGTGGATGTTATTGGTTTCTTTCTGTTAGTATGTATCAGTGTTTATAACTAGGGTTGTTTTTTTTTTAGTATGAAACTTGGTGAACTGAAAGACTTGACAGTAAGCATAACAAAAGTTGAAACTAAGTTACATTTCCTATGAGATTTTTTTTCCCTGAATCTCCTAATATGCATTGGTGTCCATATAGTCACTGAACAATTTTGGAACATGATATCATCAAAACTGTTTTTAATCCCCCAAAACCATCAGTGATGATTTGATGGCATTAATGGTACATTATAGCTAGGCAACAAACTGAACTGTAAAAAATACTTGCAGAAATGTCAGGGCAGTGCTTGAGGAAATTTAACGTGACTTTGAAGAGCTCTGCTTCAGACGGGATAAATAGTTTGAAATAATTTTCTGTACCATTTTGATGGATTGCTTTTGTTACTTATTCTATTCTCTATCACACAGATAATAAAGAGACCTAAATTGAGGATGTGTTCATTATTTCTACACTTTAAGAGGAGTGTTACTTGTTTTATTTTTAAAATAGTGACGTCTGTGGGGAAAATGCGGCAGAATGCAAGCAGAGAAGAGATGTTCTGTGGCAAAGCTGCTGCATGCTTTTCTGAATCTTGTTTTATATTGTGAAGCAGCTTTATTTGTGCAAGAATAGGTAAAGATTATTTTGGAATGTGAGTTTGTCTTATGCAAATCCCATGCAGGGCTGTGAATGTTTTTGTTAACTCTTCGATCATTTGAGTCTTAGTACATTAATCCAGTTTAATTCATCCTTTATAAAGAGCGTTTGAATCACATGCTTAATTTGGAACATCCATTTATTGTTTTTCATAACGATGCTAAAAACAACTTTTGTTGTTGTTTAGGTTACATCTGTGGGAAAATATACAGGAAAGTATAGCATATAGCCTACTTCAAGTCTCAACATGCTCGCTAACGTATATACAATGAAATGAGACACCTTCAAGATTTGAATCTCGCCTGCCAGTTGGATGCCACATTACAGTAACTTAAAATCCATAGCCTCTTCCTAGGGACAACGGCTATTTTATAATCCAGATTCTGATGTGCAATTAAGCTGAGTATAATATCTTAGCTGATTTCTTTTGTTTTTTTATTGTAAGATTCAAATTCATCATAACTGAGAATTCATATATTTTCAAGGAATAACGCTTCTGACTGGAGCACAGGCTTTTGGGAACTTCTGGTGAGCCATTACATTCTTCAGCACTGTGATAAATAAGATTCAGGCTGGAAACTACTTACTCAAACTGGAACTATTCCTCCATTAAATCAGTGATATTAGTCCTTGGAGTAGCTGTTCAGCAGTGTGGATAAGAGATTCACAGTCTGTCTGTAAAACCACATGCATATTTTCCTAGAGTGTTACGCATTAGCTTCTGTTTGGTGAAGTAGTTGCTTTCTGTGTAGCTAAATCTTCTGCAGTTGAAGGCAAATATGATATTCTTCGCTTTCTGCCCTGAATATTATGTAGGAGTTCTGTCTGCTGTTAAATAGATTTCATTCTCCACTCAGATGTAGCTGTATTTTAACAAAGAGTGAAATGATCCTTGTATATCTCTTTCCTCACTTACCATGTGGGGGGCGGGGGGGCTTTCACAATTTGGTTGTAAAGAAGTTTGCAGCACTTGCACAGAGCATGCTGCTACGGAAGTATGAAGTTATTTACTTTCAAGATGAATAGTTCTTTAAGAGATGGTTTAAACATTCTGGCTAATATACAAGACGTTAAGTCTCTAAAAAGTCATTGTACATATCGTTTGAAACAGCATAAACCCTTCCCTCCATCGTAGGTTTATAGCAATAATAAGCTTTGCAGATGCTTTTCCTGGGAATTAAGGACCAGCTGGGGTAAACAGACCTCAAACTATCCTCTTAGCCAGTCATTAATCTTCAGGGAAAGCCTCTACTTTGATCATTATTGCTAAAATATGCCTGTGTAGCCTGGTCTCACATGCCAGTAAAAGCAAAATAGTATTTTGCCAAAACATGAACATTGCTTTGTTTTCCAAGTAGCCCTGCGTCTTGGACTCACCTTCGGAGTGTGTGAACATGCTCATGTGTATGTGCACACACAAACAGATGTGAAGGGACGAGTTTGCAATTTGATTTATTCATTCTGCGTTAGTACCGCTGTGAGTTCTACCTCCACACTTGTGTACTGATCAACCTTTAAGTTAGCTTGGGTTTGTCTTGCAAGTTGTCTTGGTTCACATACCTTTATTTTTGAAAATATGGGAAATATTGTATCCAATAATGATCTTTTAAAGACCTGCTTTAGATTACACCAGTGGCTTTCACTGAGAAGCATCAGGAAGCGTGCAACACGTTACACCCCAGCCTGTCCTTTCCTGCTGCAAGCTGCTGAGAAGTGTGTGGTAGTGATGTACTGTGTGTTACAAAGCTGATATTTCCTAAACGCGTCTTAATACATTTTTTTTGGAAGGGACTTGTTGCTGTACAGTGTATCAAATAATTATAGATTTTTTTTAGATGTCAGATGTGCTACAGTATTTCTGCATAAATCGCCCCGAAGCTGAAAATACAGCTTCCTGAACTTCTGGACTTCAGTTTTCCTAAAGTTGTACAAATACAGAGCTCCTTGAGACAGGAGAACAACCCTGCTTCTCTGAGTTTGCTTGCCATGTGTTATATATTAGACAATGAATGTTGTCTGGTCAAGAACCAATTGAAAACAGTGTGTTCTTAAGCTACTTTCTGCTTTTTGCAAATGTACCTATATTTTTTGAGTTTCACTGCATGCAGCCATTCTCGGTGAATTTGTACAAACATCTGTGAATTTCAGATATCAATGTTTCCTGAAGGAAAAAAATTCTAAGCTGCATGTATGTGAGGAGAGGAAGTCATTTCTTATTTTGTATTGTCTATCAAAAGTAAAGGTCTTGCATGAAGAATTGGGCCCCGTAGGAACATAAAAGAAGGTGCTGTCAGGTTTGGAGAGCTTACAGTGGAATTGTGTTGAATAGTTCCAGAAGAAGGGAGCTGTTGCTCAACCTGTGTCCTTTACCCTGAAAGAGACTTTGGGATCTTCCCCACTGCCTCCAGAGAGGACTGTCTTTGTTCCGTGTCCCCCAAGGGGAATCATCAAAGTACCAAGAGAAGGAAATCATTCCTATATATTCTTGCCAACAGCATTTTCCCTATTTTACTATAAATGAGCACTGTGGAGGAAGTAGAGCAGGGGGAAATCCTGCAGCTCCTTAAGCACCCCAAGCAAACTGCTCTGGAGGAGAGTGAAAGCTGTGCTTGCCTTGGAGAGTCCCACGGAGCTCCTTGCAAGCAATGGGGCAGCTGGAATGGGGATGGCTCCTGACAGCAGGCGGTGGGGTACGACCACTTGCTGCACAGTGCTATCACAGATAAAAGTACACTGTGTTCAGTACATGTAATACGAATCCAGATTTTTATGTTTAAATCAAATATTTTAAATGGCAAGAATTCACCACTGCAGTGTGTTGCCATTGGCTTCAATAGACTCCAGTTGTACTTCATTTGCTCACAGATGCAGTTGTGTGTGATTTTTTTTTTCCCCATTGTTGTGTGAAAAGGACATTTGAGGGAACTGCAGTCTACGTGCAGTTACGTCTTCGTATCAGAGTTTTTGTTGTGTGGGTTTTTTTGTTTCTTTCCACAACACCTCTCTCCCAAATGTACAAAGTCATAAATAGCCAGCCTTGGTGCACTGTATGAGGAGGCTTCTGGCCCTTCTGTTTCTTGGTGTACCTTTACTCTTGCAGGTTTCCAGCCATCCTTCTGCCTGATGCAGAAGGGAGAAGAGAAGCTGCTGCTCAGCTGTGGCAGTCACGCAGTGTTGGGCTGTTTCTGACCAGTTCTTGGCCTATTTCTCACACATCAAGGGAGTGTATAATTGGCATTACCAGTTACTACCTATCTTTCTGTAATTCAGCTCAGGTTGACTATTTCTCCTTTTAAAACCTTGCCTTCCCTGTGTAGTGGCACTGTGCACACTAGCATTTGTCCAATTTCTCTGCCCCACAGAAACTTCAGCTAGAGTAGGTAAGCAAATTGAGGTGACCAGCGTGAAGTCATTACAAAAGCTGCATGGTTGTCTAGCCCATTCCCATCATCCCCTTGCAGTTACTTTGTGTTTTCTTCTTAGTAGACACCTCTGGGCCTGGAAAGTCATTTGAAAATTCCTATGTGTTTCCTGTGCTACAGGAAAACTGCTACATGTTCCGCAGCTCCACAGAACCATTGCCAGCGTTTTTCGTTTGCTTCCTAGCAACTGCCAATTTGGCAAAACGAATGTGTGGGACCTGGAACACTCTAAGCTGAAAGAGATGCAGAAACAAGGGTCTGTTTGTATTGCAAGGCTATGTTTTATAGTCTCCTCAATAGCAAAGAGGTGTCAGTGTCACCAGCCTGCCAACAAGAGAGATCAAGGAATAAATTTTCAGGGCAAAAGATATCCCCTGCTCTGTAAGAATAGTGTTTGCAGAAGTGGGCAAAAACAGCATGAAGAAACCACCAGTATGCAATGTGCAGTAGCGTTCCTGTTTGACTGATTATCTTCAGGTGTGGACAGTATCCCCACACTGCAGTCAAGAGTGTGAAAGCAAATTTGACTGGGACGCTTTTAAAGAGCTGCCTTATTCACATACTGTGTTTTCAGGGAAGCGCTCATGGTAAGAGAATCCTCTGAGTATAAAACTGCCTGCTCACTTGAGCACTACAACACACCCCGCACTGAGCTTTGCGCTTCTTCCGTTGCATTACTTTTGGTTTAAAGGCAGACTGAGGCGTGCTGGCTGCCAATAGCGTTGGCTCCAGCATGCACGTGTGGAACTGCCACCTCCGGCATGTCCCTGGCCCAGGCAAGGATGCCTGCATTGTCCTTACGCTCTTTGTTCTACTTTTCACTGTAAAAAGAGGTCTTCTGTTCCTCTCTCCCTAAGATTGCTGGGTGACTCTTTTTAATCCAGCCAGTCCCAGTTAGAAAGTTGCCTGATGTTTGCCAAAAAAAAAAAAAGTGATATTTTATTTTCCTTATTTCTACTCTCTACTTGCATAGTCTGCAGTCATGCTTATCCATATTATTTCTGATGCCAACCAGGAAGCAACTTGTTTTGCACTCAGAATTTATAACTAAATATTCCTTTTTTAATGTTTTTTTCTGTATAAGCGCATTTAAATTCTGATGCTTGAAACGCCCAATTTGGTTTTCTTTCAGGATGTTGGAAGCAAGGCATCCCCTGGCTGAGATCTTGTACAAAACATTTCAGCCTGCAGCAAGCTTTTCTTTTTAAGCTGGAGTTTTAGTAAACCCTCAAAAAATTGAGTTTATAATTGAAGTGACAGCACAGCCCTAATTGTAGCACTACTGGCACACCTTCATAACCAGAAGCATACATTGCAGCACTTTATTCTTAAAAAAGTTAATCCTTACTATGCTGAGCAATGGACTTTATGCTTCCTGCTGTTTTGCTAAATTTGGTGTTTTTCATAAAAATCTGAAAATGTTATAATTTGCAATGCTGAGGCTGGACTGTCTCTGCAGTTGGCATAAATCAGAATGATTCCACTGGAGGCAGTGATGTTGTGCAGATTAGCCTGAAGTGATAGCAGTGTAATAAATTTTAAAAGTGTAAGTTTGTAACATGTAGGGAGTTTGTGTTTTCTCAGATGGAGTAGGTGGGTATATCTGATTAAATTGTTGCGTACAAAAATACTGAAAGCAGCTGAGATTTCCAAGTCCCATTTAGAGAGTTTAACTGAAACCACTCTTACTTTGTATTAGGAAGCATCACCTTTAATAAATAAACTGAGGTAGCTTCCTTAACCCCACTAATTTTTCTGTGAGTTGTTGAATTCAACAGAAGTGAAACTGCTCTTCAAGAATTTGGGTCATGATCTTGCATTGAAGATAATAAGTAGCCTGAGCTGCTGGGTGATCCCCAAGACACAGCATCCTGCCGGCAGAATTTCATGCCATGTGGTAACAGACATGGGGAACAAGAATGAGCAGTGTAAGCTTCTTTCTTCTCATGCACATCTTGTGATATTTACCAGCATTACAAACATCCAACTCTTTATACCATCACCTATGATTCTCTGTGGTGTAACATCTGGCCTTGGGACTCTGGGTCTTTGGCAGGAACATAATAGCATATTGTGTAGTCCTTGTTCTTCTCAGTTGTCAGAACTGACAAGACCACAACAAGAGAAAAGCAAAGGACTTTGAAATGGCGTTCAGCAGGACAGCCAGAAGGCACGGCTGTGGAGGCAGCTTGGGGGATCTCTGCTAGCAGCTCTCAGCTAGCTGGGAGCCCAGCCAGGCTAGAAGAACCAGCAATCATTTGCACCTTGGCAGAACTGCCAGTGTTTGCCTCTGTCACTTGCTGTGGGCCTTCTCCAAATCTTATGCAGCCACTGCTTCCAGTGTAAGGCACCAGGTGCAGGCACCTGAACTCAGCCCTACCTGGGGCCACCGTCAGCCCAGGGAGCTGTCTCCTTAGGGCCATACATGACCCTACATGATGGGCCTTTGCTGATCTGCATGTCCTGGCTGTCCCCAGCCTGTTCTTGAGAGATACACAGTAACAGTATTGCACAACAGCTTGGTAGCAGTTGAGTGTCCTTTCTGACTGTGACGGAAGAGAAAAGAAGGCTGAGTGCTGCTGGGAGAAAAATGGTTGTCCTGCCTTAGGCAGATCTCCTTTGGCCCAGGCTGAGGTCAGCCTGTGCAGAGAGACACTGAAACTATTGCTTGTCCTGCCTTGGGCATATGGATTGATAACCATTCTGTCATTTAATGGCTGGTAATCTGGGATACCTCACAAGCATCCCTCTAAAAATGCGCATAAATGACAGTCTGTATTAATGTGCTTAGAGCACTTGAGTCAAGTCTACATGTAGTTAATAGTTTAAGAGCACAGTTATAAATTTAATATTGCTTAACACTCCTTGATAGCTATTGCTTCAGTGGGAGTCCTGCCCCTCAGATCAAATAGCAGATGATTCTTCCGTGAAGAGTAAAATGAGAGGGGGGGGGAATCGCTCTAAGCACGCTAGGCTGCATCACTTCCACCAGCCATTCTCATTGGTGTTATCTCTGACATGTTGGAGAGCTTTTTGCAACCATCATGCAACATCATGCGTAGTAATCTGTTGCTAACACACTGTCCATCAGAAGTGTTTACTCAGGGTGACAGCTAACACATCTGGAGGACACAGAGTGTTTGATCTGAAATACCAGGCCCTGTCTTCTCTAACAATGATGAAACCATGCTGTAGTTGTGCAGTTCAAAGCATAACATTCAAGGACCATCTTGATGTCCAACTTGAAGTATTTATGTAAATTCTATTGATTATGATAAAATATAGATTAACAAATTGTATAGGAGGAAAAATAACACTTTGTAGGTTGTATTTTGTATAGAAGGAAAAATAGAGTAAGGAAAAATAGGTCTGTAGCAACAGCCCACTCTAGCATTCACTTTAGTGTGTGCCTTTAAAGCATAATTGGTAATACTTTGAAGCTAGGAAAATTGCTCATGAAATAGGCTTTATAAATGTGATGTTCAGTGAAGGCGTAAAACCTGTACAGCATAAACCATACATAGTCTATCTTACTGCTTCTGTTAAACTGCTCAGTTATGAAGCCAAGGTATCTCCATTGTCATCGCAGTTGTATATTCATGTCTAACAAGAAGTGAGAGTTGTCACGTCACACGCTCTGCATAGAATCGTAGAATCCTTAGAGTTGGAAGGGGCCCTTTAAAGGTCATCTAGTCCAACTCCCCTGCAAAGAACAGGGACACAGCTAAATCAGGTTGCCCAGTGCCTGATCCAGCCTTGCCTTGAAAGTCTCCCCTGCTCCATTTGCAGCAAAGGCTTTTTGAACGTGGGCTGTATCTTTTGCCTACAGGAGAGGGGACTCTGCAGATGCTCTCTCACCACCTGGGAGCTTCACACGGGGCTTTCTGTGGCCCTGGGTGACTGAGAGGGGCAGTGCTTCATCCAATCCTGCTGCCTGCCTGCTGCTGTGCCTTTAGAAACTGTGCTACCTACAGGATGCTAGTACAATACCCACCTGTGCTTTCATTTGTACAGAACAAAACTTTAAAACTAGTAAAGTAGTTATTAGAGGAAATGTTAACATTTTATAGAAAAGATTCAAGATTGCCTTTTACTTGCTCTAGGTAATTTAATTACCCTCAAAAGTGGATGTCTACATTTTTCAGAATGTAAATGGAGATGACAGCAGGAAATGGGGATAACCAGAATGAGACAGGAGATCCAAGACAGGAAGTAATGACTTCTGCTGATTTCTTGGCTCGTGTTTAGCAGGTTACAGTCTAATGAGGTTTTCTGTGGGCTGAAGAAGTCTGAGATGCATATGTTTCTTTTTTAAGGTGAAGAAACCATCAAAATGTGCTGGGTGGTTCATTTAGGATGGTGCTGTAAGGCAAGAAAAAGCATTCTCACATGTCACATGAAAAAATGATCAAATAGACATTTCATGACTGGAAAGATGAGTAACAAAGGGGCCTATAGGACAGGAGAAATAATTATGCAGTTCTCTCAATTCTACCTTTAATAACCACTCTTTTCTAGAGGAGCTCCACCTTTAGACAAAATGATCACAAAAAGACTGTAATTTATATAATTTTATCCTTTGAAACTACTGTTCTTCATAAGCCTAAGAGTGTCCTTATGCAATAATTATTCATTCTAAGAGGTAAGGATATATAAAAGCTATTTTGTTGGGCTTTTTTTTCCCTTTGGTCTTTTACAACCTTGGGGAAGAGCTTTCTTGGGGATTTTTATTTTTTCAGCACCAGGTGATCTACAGGGTGTGCAGGAAAGATTAAGTTAAAGAGGAAAATGTAAAGGTAGTTCTAGCATTTAGTAGAAATTAGAGCCTTATTTTCGAACTGACGCTGTACTACTAAGTGGAGTTGACATGGAAGATGCTGAGGGGGGGGTAGGGGTGGGGAGCAGAAGTGGTATGTAGGTATTCTCTGGAAAGACTTGGTTCATATCTCAGGCTAAAATAAGAGATCTTTGGAAAACTAGGGAACTGGCTCTGACCTCTTCTCCCTGCAGGGACCTGTAGGATGCCATGGGCTTCCTAGTTGTGGTCATGATCAGTTCTCTGGCAGCAGCTTTCAAGCAGCATGCCTCTTTCTGATCAGTGAAATGAAAGATTTCTAGTCTGAAAGCAACTGGACTTGTAGATCCTTGCGTATCAGATAAGTGGTTGCACTCTGTTGTCTGCAGGTGAATTATTTCTGGAAACTAGCGCTCTTCATGAAATTCCTTGCTGTCTTGTAGCTCTAAAGCTATGTCTTACTAAGTGTCTTGTACTATATCTGGTTTCTGCTAGTGAGTATCAGTGAGAAAAGCAGAAATAAAGCAATTGTTATGTCCCCAAAGATCTTGATGCAGGAGTTGTGACATGAATGTGGAGCGTTGACGCAGTATTCTGATACCCCCTTTCCCTGATTTGTGCAAGTTACAGTGATTAATGTAATGAAGAAGCTGAGCTATGTTATTTTTTTTCTTGCACAGAAATTGCTCTTGTACTCAGATGTTCACTTTATAAATAGAACTACATATGCATTAAAGGTATATATTTGATAAACATAACAAAATTAAAACTAGCCCTGAGAAAATAACTGAGTTCCCCCTCAACTAACAAGAGTCTCCTTGTTTATGTTTTCATATATTTTATTGGACAGTTTTTTATTTTAAAGCCAGCTGTCACAACCTGATGTTTCACAGCCTTCGCTGTTGGAACTTGCGTATGTTCTGGCATCAGTCTATGTGGAATATCTGTTTGAACAAATGCAGTATCAGGACATGCCAGCTATGGCCATTTGTGTTTAGTTATAACAGTTGTTGAACATACCTGAAGGGTTGACATTCAGCAGTGAATGAAGTCAATCTTGGCATCTCACTAATAATACTTCAAAATCTGTACTTCAGTATATTATGTTGTGGGAGGGGGAAATGACCTTTGTATTAAAAGTGGGATAGCTTGCTTGGCTGCTGGACCAGCATAGCTGCAAGGTCTCAGTTAGCAGTTGGATCGTGAAGGACATTGCAAAAGCTTAACTGAAATACAAGTCTTAAACTGAAACTCTGATTCCGAAGACAACTGTAAAATCCACAAAACCATTACCTGCCCCCGGATTGTCTCCCCCAACAGTTTCTTTCTAGGGCATTTCTAAGGAACTGTCCTGCTCCCATGAACCCAAAGGTAGCAGCTGTGCCTTTTGTTGCACAATCACATCAGCAGATTTTGTGGGGCTCTGTAGGAGTGGTGTGTGTCCAGTGATGCAAAAATTTTCACAGAAACCGTAGAAGGTCTAACTGGGCCTGATGGCAGCCTGAGTGTGCAAAAGTGCAAAAGATTCCCCTAAAATATACCTGTAAAGTCACAGCTTCATTTATGGGGATGAGAGTAACTTATGTTCTATGCCATAAATGGTCCTTTCTAAAATGTGTAGTGTTTTCATCTTCATTGTAATTAACACTCTTTGAAGTGAAAGATTTCAATGGTCTCTACTGGGCTAGTGATGCACAAATAAGTAGCGACTGACTTAATGTTCAATCTTAATGAACTAATGGACTGTGCAGTTAGTTGGGGGGATTACTGGGAACAACATGGCGCAAATCCACCTCAGGGTGGTTCTGCCGGGCATCGTCTGGCATTCCTGGGGAGCACAGGGCTCCATCCTGTGTCCACTCTTGTGGGTTAGGTGGGATGAAAAAGGAGAATTGCTGCTATCTCATTGCAGCAGTTCTCTTGGGGTGCAAAGAAAGAAGGGGTTGGTTTGTGCCCTTTGAAGGGAACAAGGCAATAAGCTCCAACTGGTCTGTCAGTGTTAGAAGAAATTCTTACTGCCTTCCTTCAGTTAAACAAAAAAGAGCCGGGATCCCAGCATGTTGGATGTGCTGAATCATGACCATTGTCAAATTGCTGCAGGGGAAAAAAGCTGAAGCTTCAAAGTAAATCCCAGGATTGCATACCGTAGGCACCAGTGTATGATCCAGGGGTGCCAAATCTATTTTATATTTTGGCGTGGAGAAGGACCACTTACAGCAAAGTTACTAAATTCAGCACAGTAACGTACAGATAAAATCTAAATTTGAATACCAATATACTGCTTCTGACAGTGCCAACTATCAGGAGCAGTTTAGGGCAAATTGGATTGGGGAGGTGGCATAGCTACCCATGCATAGTGTTTCTTCCAAGCTAAAACCCCTACCAGGAAGGTTCAATGCAAATGTGGCTGTACGGCTTCCAGGCTTGAACTGGTACCTCCAGACAGGTCTGCAGAGCTTCGAGAAATTGTAGGGTGTGAGTCAGCACTCTGCCCCATGCGCTGCTCTGCAGTTTAGACGCGATCCAGCATTCACGGGAGCCCACAGGCCAGGAGGTGTTTTGCAGGCTGGGTAAACCCACCAGCTGCTTGGCTCTCGAGCTACAATACCACTTTCAGAAAAAGCGTCTCTTCTTACTTGAATGCAGACCTCCATGATATACTTTGTGTGAGAAAGTGTTTCTCACAGAAGAAAAGGTTTTGCAGGGTCAAGCCCAAAGAAAGGAAAATATGCAATCAGATCACGTACAAGATATATTGTATATGTGTATTAAATTAAGGTTGCATTAAAAAAGATATTATAAAAGGAAAACTCTGGAAAACAGAGCAAAAAACCCAAGTTCTAACACTGGCCATAGACCGGTTTCATTTTCTGTCTTTGAACTCCTTCTACGCAATTATTTCACTGCGGAGTAGAAGTACTACTTGATTTCTGTATGTGGAACAGACCGTTAAAAATAAATATTTAGGATATTTCAGAGCCATCATAAATAATCTCGGCCTGTGTACACACATTAACGTGTTTTGATTGAGGTGGAAGGGGACCAAATTTCAGATGTATTTTTATCCTAGTGAGTTGGAGAGAGATTTGTCTAAGTGCAAAGCCAGAGGATTTTGGTCGTGTATGTGACCATTCTGTAGCACTATGTTTACTCCAGAGAATCAGGAAAAGGAAAGCCATGGCTAATTATTTTTTTTTAATATGGATATTTGTAAATTCAAGTACATATCGTAGTCAGACTCTCTGATGGGAAAGTGGAACACTGACAAATACGGTTCTGGTTTCTGCAGGCAGCCATATATTTTCAGTAATCCAGATGTCAGTGTTTTGTCCAAGGAAAAACCTTTACTTTTCCATCTGATTTGAGTGATTTGCATACAAAGGATCTCTACAGCAAAAAAGAAAAACCAAACACTTGAATGTCAGTATTTTTATTGGTTTAAAAAGAGTTGCGTCTGCACCCTTCATTTCAGAAGATCAACATCTCTCCTAAGATCTGTGTATAGATAGTAATTACAGAAAGCAGTTCGCCCACACGTACAGTGCCTTAACTCTTTAATAACAGTTTATTTTTGCAAAAAAAGCATGACCATTTCGATCACTTAATGCGTGTGTTGTTCTGCAAATTTTCTTACTTGCCATAATTCTTCAGGAGCATGAACTGCTAGCAGTGCCGCAGCAGCGCTGTCCGCACACACAGGGGAAAAGCAGTGAGCCTGAAGAGCTCTGAAATTGTTCTCTCCATGCTAGTCCCAAAAAGAAATGAACAAAGAATGCTTTACAGCATATGGTACAGCAAATTGATGGATATCTATAAATGAAGACTAATTTAATCTTACCTTTGCTAATACCAAGGCAGCATATATACAGCCCTGAAAATGAATGCCATCATGTGGGGTTTTGATGGCATTTAGATAGTGCAACGCCTTGTTCTATCTTAGTGTTTAAAAAAATAATAATAATAATAATACCTACTGGTATTTTTTGGTACTGGTTTTTTTTAGTGTTATCTTCTCCTTCCCATGTCTGTTTACTCATGTGATACCTTGCACAAATGTTAATGCTGTTGTTTCACCTCCTGAATCCAGTCGTGCCACAACAGTCAGAGATGCAGCCTTCAAGAACCAATTCTTCAAGAGCAATTCTTATTCCTCTACTAACCTCCAGTTATTCTTCCATTGGAGTCACAGTACGTTCTTTATCGACAAGAGGAACAAATGATTTTTTGGGTGGGGAAGGTAGTATTCAGCAATTCTTTCAGAGAAGACAGGAGAGAAACTGTGGAAAAATCATGGTTGTGGGGCTATACTTATTTCTTATTAATTTCCTTTTGTAAAATGCTTTCCTGTTCTACATTAATGCTCTAGCAGCAGTATCAAAGAATTTGCTCTGAAACCACCTATGGCAGAGAAAAAGCCTCTGAAATGGCAGATGGGTGCTACTGGAGTGAAAGAGAAATTTGCTGATGGAAGCTATGGATGAGGCAAACATTGTATACCTGGCATGTGAAAGCCATTTAGTACAAGAGGCCTTAGTAATGGAGCAATGACAACATGCAGGGCTTCTAGCTGGAGAAAGTGGGGCCAGGGAGGTGGGCTTCAGGTGGGTGTTTCATCTCTCTAAGCTGGCACAAGCTTTCTTAAATCTCATCTATGTTGATAGAAGA